>NW_026576487.1:435000-652500 GCF_028641065.1 Leucoraja erinaceus | reverse complement strand
CCCGCTTTGGCCCATATCCCTGTAAACCCTCTATCATAGATTCATAGAGTGATACAGTGATTCAGTGTGGAAACAGGCCCTTCGGCCCAACTTACCCATACCGGCAGCTACACTAGTCCCACCTGCCTGCGTTTGGCCCATATCCCTCTAAACCCTCTATCATAGATTCATAGACTGATACAGCGTGGAAACAGGCCCTTCAGCCCAACTTAACCCATACCGGCAGCTACACTAGTCCCACCTGCCTGCGTTTGGCCCATATCCCTGTAAACCCTATATCATAGATTCATAGAGTGATACAGCGTGGAAACAGGCCCTTCAGCCCAGCCTGCCCATACCAGCAGCTGCACTAGTCCCACCTGCCCGCGTTTGGCCCATATCCCTGTAAACCCTATATCATAGATTCATAGTCATACAGTGATTCAGTGTGGAAACAGGCCCTTCAGCCAAACTTGCCCTCACTGGCCAACATTCCCCATCTACACGAGTCCCACCTGCCTGCATTTGGCCCATATCCCTCTAAACTCTCTACCATAGTCATAGTGATACCGTGTGGAAACAGGCCATTCGGCCCTACTTGCCCACACCGGTCAACAATCCCGGCTGACTGATGAAGGCCAATGTACCGAAAGCAATTTTTGACCACCCGTTCTACCTGCAATGCCACTTTCAAGGAACTATGCACCTCAACTCCGAGATCCCTCTGATGTACAACACTCCCCAGAGCCCTACCGTTCGCCATGTAGGTCTTGCCCATGTTAGACTTCTCAAAATACAACACCTCACCCATGTCCCAACTGTCCATTTACCTGTCTAACTGTTTCTTAAACGTTGAGATAGTCACAGCCTCAACTACCTCCTTAGGCAGCTAGTTCCATACACCCACCTGTGTGAAAAAGTTACCCCTCAGATTCCTTTTTCCCTTCACCTTAAACCTATGTCCTTTGCTTCATGATTGCTACTCTGGGTACGGGATTCTGTGGATCTACCCGATCTATTCCTCTCATGATTTTGTACACGTCTATAAAATCACCCCTCATCCTCCTGCGCTCCATGGAACAGAGACCCAGCCTACTCAACCCCTCCCTGTAGCTCACACCCTCTAGTCCTGGCAACATCCTCGTAAATCTTCTCTGAACCCTTTCAAGCTTGACAATATCTTTCCTATAACATGGTGGCCCAGAACTGAACACAATATTCTAAATGCGGTCTCACCAACGTCTTATACATCTGCAACATGACCTCCCAACTTCTTTGCTGTTATAAGAAAGAACTGCAGATGCTGGTTTAAATCGGAGGTAGACACAAAATGCTGGAGTACCTCAGCGGGTGAGGCAGCATCTCTGGAGAGAAGGAATGGGCGACGTTTCGGGTCAATAGACAATAGACAGTGTTTGCAGGAGCAGGCCATTCGGCCCTTCGAGCCAGCACCGTCATTCAACGTGATCATGGCTGATCATCCCCAATCAGTCGAGGCCCTTCTTCTCTACTGTTATCCTATACTATGTGGGGGATATGAGAGAGAATGGGAAATGAGTGAGACCAGGGGGTGATTTCCGGTAAGGTTGGGTACGTGTGACCAGAACTGACTGCAAACAAACACTACACACACCCACCCACACACACACACATAGAGATTAAAAAATGTGTGAACTTTATGAGCCAGTGGATTGGTTCAGTGTGAGCTCAGCAGACAGCTCAGAGGCGAGGTGTTGACTTTGTACACATTCATCATCATTCCTCACAACAGACAATAGACAATAGGTTGAGTGCAGCGTAGGTTCACCAGGTTAATGCCCGGGATGGCGGGACTGTCATATGCTGGGAGAATGGAGCGGCTGGGCTTGTACACTCTGGAGTTTAGAAGGATGAGAGGATATCTTATTGAAATATATAAGATTATTAAGGGTTTTGACACGCTAGAGGTAGGAAACATGTTCCCGATGTTGGGGGAATCCAGAACCAGGGGCCACACATACACAGTTTAAGAATAAGGGGTCGGCCATTTAGAACGGAGATGAGGAAACACCTTTTCTCACAGAGAGTTTGAGTCTGTGGAATTCTCTGCCTCAGAGGACGTTGGAGGCCGGTTCTCTGGATGCTTTCAAGAGAGAGCTAGATAGGGCTCTTAAATATAGCGGAGTCAGGGGATATGGGGAGAAGGCAGGAACAGGGGTACTGATCGGGGATGATCAGCCATGATCACATTGAATGGCGGTGCTGGCTCGAAGGGCCGAATGGCCTACTCCTGTACCTATTGTCTATAGTCTATCCAAACTCTGCCCACAGGCCTGGGTAACATCCCGGTGAATCTCTTCTGCATTCTTGCCAACAATGGCATCCTTCCTTTTGTTGTACATCCATATGATTTCATTTACAAAATACTTGAATCTGAAATGTCTGAAGAAACGTCACCCATTCCTTCTCTCCAGAGATGCTGCCTGTCCCGCTGGGTTACTCCAGCTTTTTGTGTCTACGATTTAAACCAGCATCTGCAGTTCCTCCCTTCTTCGGCCCCCTTTCGGTCGAGGCTGACCTGACCATGGGTGTCTCCAGGGTTGGAGGATGCCTGTGCGTGACTTTGTTTAACGAGGGGAGACTGGTGCACAGACGGTCCTTGACAGATCTGGGTCAGGATCCAGTGGCATGGAGTCCAAGACGACCTGAGACCCTTTTCTGCTGCAGCTTTCATCCGCCTTCCCAGCCGTTGTGACGCTCCACTAAGGTCAGCCATCGTCCTCCGCCTGTTCCACCGTTGAGGTCTTGGTTGGATCGCTCTATGTCAGAGACCTCCCCCTCGACCTTACCGCCATGGGTGGCCCTACCAGGAGCATCGCTCCAGACGGCATCGCAATCAGGATCTCAGGACCACACACGCTTCTCCACCACCACAAGGTGACAATCCACGGAGAAGTGGTGCCTTCCAACATATAAAATATCAAAGTTAACTTCCACAAACATTTAAGAAGATGACATATTTTATTGTCTATTCCACTTCCTGATTACTATCCGGAAAACATTAAACGTTAGAATTATTCATGGACTCAAAACTAGAGATTAAATTATAATGGAGATTACGTTACCCTCGCCCTATTCCAGAACAAGGGGTCACAGTTTAAGGATAAGGGGAAAATCCTTTAAGACCGAGATGAGAAAAACATTTTTCACACAGAGAGTGGCGAATCTGTGGAATTCTCTGCCACAGAAGGTAGTTGAGGCCACAGTTCATTGGCTATATTTAAGAGGGAGTTAGATGTGGCCCTTGTGGCTAAAGGGATCAGGGGGTATGGAGAGAAGGCAGGGATGGGATACTGAGTTGGATGATCAGCCATGATCATATTGAAGGGCGGTGCAGGCTCGAAGGGCCCAATGGCCTACTCCTGCACCCAATTTTTATGTCACTATGTTTCTATTTGTAAAAAAAACCTGTCCCGCAAGTTTCATTTAATTTTTTCCCCTCTCACCTTAAAGCTACGCTCTCTCGCAATTGATTGATCCAACCTCGGATAAAGGCGTTGACTGTCTACCCTATCTATGCCTCTCATAATTTTACTTGCTGTAACGTTTTAACACAACATTATCCTCGACGGGCCGAATGGCCTCCTCCTGCATCTATTGGCTAGTATTTCACCCACACAAAATCGGCAAGTGATAATCACAGCGCTAGGTTGAGCAGCGACAGAGTTGCTGCCTCACAGCACAAGAGACCCGGGTGCCGTATTTACGGTGTTTTTTGTACGTTCTCCCCGTGACCACGTGAGATTCCCCGCACTCAAGAGACGTACAGGTTTGTAGGTTAGTTGTCTTCCGTAAAAAAATATAAAGAATCCTTTGTGTGCGTAGGTAGACCAAAATTCTGGAGAAACTCGGCGGGTGAGGCAGCATCTATGGAGCGAAGGAAATAGGCAACGTTTTAGGTCGAGATCCTTCTTCAGTGTGTGTTAGTGTGCGGGGATCGCTGGTCGGCGTGGACTCGGTGGGCCAAAGGACCAGTTTTAATAGACAATAGGCAATAGGTGCAGGAGGAAGCCATTCGGCCCTTCGAGCCAGCACCGCCATTCAATGTGATCATGGCTGATCATCCCCAATCAGTATCCCGTTCCTGCCTTCTCCCCATATCCCCTGACTCCACTATCTTTAAGAGCCCTATCTAGCTCTCTCTTGAAAGTATCCAGAGAACCGACCTGTATCTCTCAACTAAACCAAATTGAAGTTCCGACCATTGGTCTTAAGATGTTAGAAACTCCAATCGATCTTATCATAGTTTTAGCTATCATTAATATTTCTCTTTCTTTTGCAGATTGTCTTGGTCTTCAGAGGTAAGTAGACGTGTCAGATTCATTTGTGTTTTATCTCTTGCATTCTTTCTGAATTGGAAACTAACCGTTTCACTTGCGTTCCTCTAATTCCCACCAAATTGAAACACTAACGTCTCTTCCCGTTAAACCTATTTGCTAACATAAATGTTTTTCCCCCTTGTACAGGCAATTCCTTAAATACATCGCTGAAAAGTCAACAGGTAACTAACTCTCTTCTGTTTTGCAAAAGGAAATTGGGGGACAAATGAACAATAAGCTAGTTCGGTATTCCGAAAAACGCAAGTAATTATTGGATTTGTCAAAATTCATTCGAGAATTTAAAAAAGCGAACGGGGTGCCTGGTAGCGGAGTGTAAAGGTCCCACTAACGCCACTTTTCAGCGACTGTCTTCGACCTTCAAGCTCGAGGGCACTCGCCTGAAAAACCTCGAGCTGGATCGACCGTCAGCGATGAAACCGCGAGCCGGATCGACCGTCTACACACACGCACACACACACACACGCACACACACACGAACGCACGCCCAGACACACAAACACATACGCACACACACACACGCGCACACACGCACGCACACACGCGCACACACGCACACACACACACACATCGCAAAGGTGGGGGCCAGGGAAAGCGGGGGAGCGCTGTCTGAAATTCACACTTGCGATGAACAGGAAGGTAAAAGATGGCTGCACATGTACGGTAAGTCTTTTAGAGAGCGCGGAGAGGGGGTGGGAGAGAAGGTGAGAGGAGGGGAGGAGGGGAGAGAAGGGGAGAGAACGTGGGAGAAGGGGGGAGGGAGGGAGGGAATGAGTGGAGACACGTTTAAGAAGCCAGGCAACTTTTAATAAAGTTTAGCGGACATTTAACATTACCTGTCGGTTTACTTACCTTTTTTTACTTGTGGGCATTTTTCAGCATTTTGAAAAAAACGCCGCGACCTAGCTGAAGCCTCGAGTACACGGGGTCCACTCTCGAGCATGAAGGAGAGTTAGAAAGACCTCCTACGACCTTGTATCGACCATGCTGCGAGTATGTCGAGGGCAAACTCGTCTGAACTCGCGAATTAGGTCGCCGCAGTGGAACGGGCACAGCGAGAGGGAGGGGGTAGATGCGAGCGGGAGGTGACGAGGACATTAAGAACACTCATGGGCCTGTCCCACTTGGGAGTCATTTGCGATCACGCAGATGGCGCGCGTACGTCCCAAAACCTGGGGCACCGCGCGCGATCACGCGTCACTGCCTACATCACCACGCACCATGCTCGCATAATACGCACCATGCGCGCGTGATGCGTAAATTATGTCGCAAAAATGACGCGCAAATTACGCCCAAGTGGGACAGGCAGCATCTCTGGAGAGAAGAAAGGGGTGAAACACTGTCTAAACTGATAAACTCCCCGATCATACTATTTGTTGTTAAACTGTGGTATTGTAAATGTCGTGACTTTTTACAGCACATGATGAATGTGAGATAATTAGGTATCTGACGCAATGATAATCTAATTTCCTTCCCACAGACTATATGATTATGGATGAACCAAAGAAGCACAAGGTAATATAAAACTTGTCTACTTACTTTCTTTTTGTGTGTTGTCTGATCCTTTGTGCCTGTACTGTTCTTGCAAGCAAGATTTTCATGCATACATTACAATAAAGGAGAATTATTTTCTACCTGCAGCCCATGGATCAATCATTCAGAATTAAATTACAACTATTGATTAAGATTATTCATCTTCATCTATCTATCTATATATCTATCTACCTATCTATCTATCTATCTATCTATCTATCTATCTATCTATCTATCTATCTATCTATCTATCTTCTATCTTCTATTATCTATTATCTATTATCTCTATGATCTATCTATTATATATTAAAACTCTGTGGCTGCCGGCATCCGTCCATCCGGCTGCCTTTCTGCCTTTTGATTCGTTCCATCGTGTGATGTCACAATGCCCGATACTCGCAGATGTCCAATCGGAATGGATTCATTTACATATGCCTTTGCAGGAGCCCCAGCCCCTGGTGAACGTTCCATCGTGTGATGTCACAATTCCCAATGCCATAGAGGGAGTACAGAGAAGGTTCACCAGACTGATTTCTGGGATGTCAGGACTTTCATATGAAGAAAGACTGGATAGACTCGGCTTGTACACGCTAGAATTTAGAAGATTGAGGGGGGATCTTATAGAATCTTATATTCCTATGTTTCCCTCTCCTCGCCCCTCTCCCTCTCCCACCCATCCCTCTCTCACCCACCCCCCTTCATTCTCTACCTCACCCCCTTCCCTCTCCCCTGCCCCTTCTCCCTACCCTTCTGTCCCTCTTCCACCACTCCCCTACCCCTCCCTCCCCACTCTTCCAATTCTCTCCCCCCTCCCCCCTCCACTCTCCCCCCTCCTCTCTCTCCCCCCACCCCCCTACCCCCTCCCTCCCTCCTCCCTCCCTCCCTCCCTCCCCATCCCCCCCCCTCCCCCACATCTCTCTCCCCATCCCCCTCTCTCACCCCCCACCCCGCCCTCCTTTCCCTTCCAAATCTGTCCCGTTTCCTCCTCTCCCCTCTTCTCGCCCCCCCCTCCCCCCCCACCTGTGTGTTTGGGGGGTGGTTAATGTGAGTGTGATGCCGCAGCCCCCCCCCCCCCCTCGCAAACGCCGTTGAGGAAACAGACCCAACGGGTCTGCACTTGGTCTAGTCTTTATATAAAACTCTGTGGCTGCCGGCGTCCGGTGTCCGTCCGTCCGCCTGTCTGCCTTTTGATTTGTTTCCATCGTGTGATGTCACAATGCCCAATGCTCACATATGTCCAATCGGGATGGAACCATTTACATATTGGTGCCTTTGCACCAGCCCCAGCCAGGTTCCGACCCCGCAACCGTGCTTTGGAGGGACAGACCCAATAGACCCAGGTGGTTAGTGTGATGCCTCACCCTCCGGATGGCAGGCGGCAGTCTGTGGCTGCCGCCTGCCATCCGGCTGCCGACTTTCTGCCTGACTTGTGGCTGCCAGCCTTTGATTCCTTGCTACGCCAACACCAGACGCAGAATCGCCAAGATTTTTTCCATTTCGGTAGAGATTTCACTTTTCATTCCAAGTATCCACTCATGATTACATTCATTTCGTCGTGTTTATGTACACATTTTTTTAATCAAATCCCCCCCCCCCCCCCCCCCCCCCCCCCCCCCCCCCCCCCATGTCAAACAAAACTGGCTTCTCACCCATAGAATGTGGTTGAACACCCAGAATGCCCAATGTTCACAGATGTCCAATCGGAATTCACTCATTTCCATATGCCTTTGCAGCAGCCCCAGCCCCACCCCCACCCCCGCAGCCTGTGTCATCACGTGTGTGGGAATAGAGAAGTCGAAGCCCCCCCCCACCCCACCCCCGCAAACGCGTGTTGGGGAAACAGACCAAATGGGTCTGCATTTGGTCTAGTAAGTTATAGAAGCAGAATTAGTCCATTCGGCACAACAGAGGATGTACTACCTGCAGTAGCTGAGGAAGCACAATCTGCCACAGTCTTATACGGCCATCGTAGAAACATAGAAACATAGAAAATAGGTGCAGGAGTAGGCCATTCGGCCCTTCGAGCCTGCACAGTCATTCAATATGATCATGCCTGATCATCCAACTCAGTATCCTGTACCTGCCTTCTCTCCATGCCCTCTGATCCCTTTAGCCACAAGGGCCACATCTAACTCCCTCTTAAATATAGCCAATTAACTGGCCTCAACTACCTTCGGTGGCAGAGAATTCCACAGATTCACCACTCTCTGTGTGAAAAATGTTTTCCTCATCTCGGTCCTAAAAGATTTCCCCCTTATCCTTAAACTGTGACCCCTTGTCCTGGACTTCCCCAACATCGGGAACAATGTTCCTGCATCTAGCCTGTCCAACCCCTTAAGAATTTTGTACGTTTCTATAAGATCCCCCTCAATCTTCTAAATTCTAGCGAGTACAAGCCGAGTCTATCCGGTCTTTCTTCATATGAAAGTCCTGATATCCCAGGAATTTGTCTGGTGAACCTTCTCTGTACTCCCTCTACGGCAAGAATGTCTTTCCTCAGATTTGGAGACCAAAACTGTACGCAATACTCCAGGTGTGGTCTCACCAATATCCTGTACAACTACGTAGAGTCTGTCCTCACTTTCTCCATCGTGGTCTGGTTTGGCTCAGCCACCAAGCACGATATCCGGAGGCTGCAGCGAATTGTCCGATCAGCCGAGAAAGTTGTTGGCTGCAACCTTCCCTCCAGTGACCAACTGTGGAGTCAAGAGTCTGGTCAAGAGAGTTTATTGTCATGTGTCCCAGATAGAACAATGAAATTCTTGCTTGCAGAAGCATAACAGGATATTGTAGGCATAAATACAGAACAGATCAGTGTGTCCATATACCATAGAATATATATATATAGACACATAAATAAACAGATAACCTGCTAGAGGCAGTTATAGTTCAGAGTTTGTTTGAAGTTGTGTTTAATCGCCTGATGGCTGTGGGGAAGTAGCCATTCCTGAACCTGGATGTGGCAGATTTCAGGCTCCTGTACCTTCTACCTGAAGGCAGCAGAGAGATGAATGGGTGGCCAGGATGGTGTGGGTCCTTGATGATGCTGGCAGCCTTTTTGAGGCAGCGACTGCAATAGATCCCCTCGATGGTGGGGAGTTCAGAGCCAATGATGGACTGGGCAGTGTTTACAACTTTTTGCAGCCTTTTCCTCTCCTGGGCTCTCAAGTTGCTGAACCAAGCCACGATGTACACTGCAAGGGCCAGGAAGCGAGCGGGCAAGATCATCTCTGACCCCTTTCACCCTGGCAACAAACTCTTTGAATCACCTCCCTCTGGAAGGCGACCTCGGACTGTCAAAGCTGCCAGAGCCAGACATGGTGTGAGCCAGACATAAAAACAGCTCAATAACCAAAAGTCTGTAGCCTCCTTTTGCTCTGGTATTTTATTTAATTCTTCACATGTTTAAATTATAATGTTTTATTTTTAATTGTCTATGGTATATCGTGTTGTTACTTGCGAGCAAAGCACCACGGCAAATTCCTTGTATGTATACATACTTGGCTAATAACATTTATTCAATTCAATTCAAAAAAGGGAAAGATGAAGGTGTAATGTTACAAGTGCTGAGAAAGTGCAGGTATAAAAAAGCGCAGGGGTCATAATAATGTTGACCGGAAGACTAGGAATGCATCCTTAGCATTTTCACGAGGATATTTCCAGGATTCTAGGCTTTACTTTGGACTTCAGAGATACAACTCGCAAACAGGCCCTTTGGCCAACCAATAAATGTATTCAATTCAATTCAAGTCTACTCCACCTTTCAATCATGGCTGATCTATCTTCCCATCTCAACCCCATTCTCTTGCCTTCTTCTCATAACCACTGACACCCTTACTATCTATCTCTGCCTTAAAAATATCCATCGACTTGGATTCCACCGCTGTCTATGGCAAAGAATTCCACAGATTCACCACCCTCTGGTTCAAGAAATTCCTCCTCATCTCCTTTCTAAAGGTACGTCATTTTATTCTGAGGCTGTGGCCTCTGATCATAGACTCTCCCACTAGTGGAAACATCCTTTCCACATCCACTCCAACCAGGCTAAATGTTATCTCTGTACCGCCCACTACCCTGACTTCAGTCTGAAGAAGGGTCTTGACCCGAAACGTCACCAATTCCTTCTCTCTCAGAGCTGTTGCCTGAGTTACTCCAGCATTTTGTGTCTATCTGCTCCATCCAGGCCTTTCACTTTTCGTTATGTTTCAATGAGGTACCCCCTCATCCTTCTAAACCCCAGTGAGTACAGGCCCAGTGCCGTGAAGCACTCATCATCAATTAACCCACTCATTCCTGGGATCATTCACGTAATCCTCCTCTAGATCCTCTCCAGCTGCTCAAGGGAAAATTAATTACACTGGATCTGGCAATTGAGAAGTTTTAGAAACATAGAAACATAGAAAATAGGTGCCGGAGGAGGCCATTCAGCCCATCGAGCCAACACCGCCATTCAATGTGATCATGGCTGATCTTCCCCAATCAATAACCCGTGCCTGCCTTCTCCCCATATCCCTTGATTCCACCAGCCCCTAGAGCTCTATCTAACTCTCTCTTAAATCCATCCAGTGACTTGGCCTCCACTGCCCTCTGTGGCAGGGAATTCCACAAATTCACAACTCTCTGGGTGAAAATGGGTTTTCTCATCTCAGTCTTAAATGGCCTCCCCTTAATTCTAAGACTGTGTGTGGCCCCTGGTTCTGGACTCGCCCAACATTGGGAACATTTTTCCTGCATCTAGCTTGTCCAGTCCTTTTATAATTTTATATGTTTCTATAAGAACCTCTCCCCTCATCCTTCTAAACTCCAGTGAATACAAGCCCAGTTGTTTCAATCTTTCCTCATATGACAGTCCCGCCATCCCAGGCATCAATCTTGTGAATCTATGCAGCACTGCTTCAATCACAAGGATGCCCTTCCTCAAATTAGGAGACCAAAACTGTACACAATTTGTTGTTTAGTTTAGAGATACAGCGCGGAAACAGGCCCTTCGGAACACCAGGTCCGCGCCGACCAGTGGTCAGCCTGTACACTAACACTATCCTATACAATAGGGAAATTTGCAGAAGGCAATTAACTGACGTCTTTGGAGGGTGGGAGCAAACCGGAGCACCCGGAGAAAACCTATGCGGTCAGGGGGAGAACGTACAAACTCTGTACACACATCTATCGTCAGGAATTGAACCCGGGTCTCTGGCGCTGTGAGGCAGCAACTCTACCGCTGCGCCACCGCCCATATTAAGAAATGGTCTTAAATTGCACATAGGATTCACACAGGAAATTGAATGATATTTTTAGTAATGAATTCTGCGAAAAGCAACTGTGAGCAGACTGAACAATGTGGCATCATAGAAGCATAGATACATGGAAACATAGACAATAGACAATAAGTGCAGGAGTAAGCTATTCGGCCCTACGAGTTAGCACCGCCATTCAATGTGAGCATGACTGATCATCCACAATCAGTAGCCCGTTCCTGCCTTCTCCCCATATCCCTGACTCCACTATTTTTATGGCCCTATCTAGCTCTCTCTTGAAAGCATCCAGAGAACCGGCCTCCACCACCCTCTGAGGCAGAGAATTCCACACTCACAACTCTCTGTGAGAAAAAGTGTTTCCTCGTCTCCGTCTAAATGGCTTACCCCTTATTCTTAAACTGTGTGGCCCCTGGTTCTGGACTCCCCCGACATCGGGAACATGTTTCCTGCCTCTAGCATGTCCAAACCCTTCACAATCTTATATGTTTCAATGAGGAACCCTCTCATCCTTCTGAACTCCAGAGTGTACAAGCCCAACTGCTCAATTCTCTCAGCATATAACAGTCACGCTATCCCGGGAATTAACCTTGTAAACCTACGCTGCACTCCCTCAATAGCAAGAATGTTCTTCCTCAAATTAGGGGACCAAAACTGCACACAATACTCCAGGTGTGGTGTCACTAGGGCCCTGTACAACTGCAGAAGTATCTCTTTGCTCCTATACTCGATTCCGCTTTTTATAAAGGCCCACATGCCACATAGACAATAGGTGCAGGAGTAGGCCATTCGGCCCTTCGAGCCAGCACCGCCATTCACTGTGATTATTTCCTTCCATCACAGTGAGGAATGTGGGGAATCCGCTGTGGTGGGTGTTTATGGTAACTTTTATGTGGTTGTGTGTCTTGTAGTTTTTTTTAGTATGGATGTATTGTCTATTGTCTATTGTCTAAACAAGTTCCACTGTGCCTTCATTGGTACACATGACAATAAATAGACCTTTGACCCTTGAAACCTTTGACCTTTTGAGAGATCAGCCATGATTGGATGGTGGAGTAGACTTGATGGGTTGAATGGCCTAATTCTGCTGCTATCACTTATGACCTGATGAACTCCACATTTATCATAGGTAGACAAAAATGCTGGAGAAACTCAGCGGGCGAGGCAGCATCTATGGAGCGAAGGAATAGGTGACATTTCGGGTCGAGACCCTTCTTCAGACTGATGTGGGGGTGTGGGGGGGAGCGGGAAGAAGAAAGGAAGAGGCGGGGACAGTGGGCTGTGGGAGAGCTGGGAAGGGGAGGAGAAGAAGGGAGAAAACAGGGACTACCTGAAATTGGAGAAGTCAATGTTCATACCACTGGGGATGGATGGATGGTAAAATATAAGGTTGTTGCTCCTCCAATTTGCGGTGGGAATCACTCTGGCCATGGAGGAGGCCCAGGACAGAAAGGATGGATACGGAAAGGGAGGGGGAGTTGGAGTGCTGGGCCACCATTAACATTATTCTCTCTATTTTCAAAGCCCAAAGGGAATAAGCCTTCAAGCTCCAACCAAGAGAGGAAGAAGAAGGGAAAACAAAAATCACAACAGGCCAACAGGGTGGAGGATATGCAGCGTGGCAATGTCCAGTAACTAAAGACAACCCTACTCTTATTGAAAAAAAGCATGGACCATATTCAACGGAGTCGTGAGCAGACAGTAGCTGTACATCTATTGTCTCTACCTGAGATTTATTTTGGGTTTTATTTCGTATTTTCCCATTTTAGTCAAGGAAACGTGAATATTCTTTTCTTTTGCAATCGGCGGCACAATATGCCGACTGTGCACTTGTGTGTCGTCCAAAAATGTCACTGTGCTGTGAATTTGTGGCAATAAAGAAGCATCGAACCATTGAGCTAGGAGCAAGTAACTGCACCCATTTCTGTCCAGGAGAAGATGGAGAGGTTGCAATGGACGGGGTGCAACGGACGTTTAAAAAGACAAAATGAATGAATGATTGAATGAATGAATGAATGAATGAATGAATGAATGAATGATGAGTGAGTGAATGAATGAATGATGAATGTGATGAGTGAATGAGTGGATGATGAATGAATGAGTGGATGATGAATGAATGAATGAATGCATGATTGAATGAATTAATGATTGAAATGGTGAATGGATGAATGAATGATTGAATGAATGAATGAATTAATTAATGATAAGTTAATGAACTAATCCCTTCCCCCTGCCTTCTCCCCATAACCCCTGACACCCACACTAATAAAGAATCTATCTATCTATCTGTCTATCTGTCTATCTGTCTATATGTCTGTCTATCTATCTATCTATCTATCTATCTATCTATCTATCTATCTATCTATCTATCTATCTATCTATCTATCTATCTATCTATCTATCTATCTATCTATCTATCTATCTATCTATCTATCTATCTATCTATCTATCTATCTACCTTCAGGCCCCTGGTTCTGAACTCCCCCAACATCCTGAGCCACAAGACTCCCCGAGCCATCAGACTCTTGAATCCATGTAATGTGCCGCCACTGTTATCTATTTTATTTTTTTATCTATTTTATCGTTTTGTTATTTTATGTTGCACGGTGGGCCAGATGCAACAAAATTTCATTCAGACTTGCATTTGTTGGTGTATTTTTGAATGACAATAAAGTCTTGATTGATTGATTCATTCATTCATTCATTCATTGATCGCTATCGGGTCCAAACCCTTAATAATCTTATATGTTTCGATGAAATGCCCTCTCATCCTTCTAAACCAGAGTATACAAGTCAAGACACTCCATTCGCTCAGCATATGACAGTCCTTTATTCTGTCAAGTCAAGTTTATTTGTCACATACACATACGAGATGTGCAGTGAAATGAAAGTGGCAATGCTCGCGGACTTTTGTGCAAAAAGACAAACAACCAAACAAACTATAAACACAATCATAACACATATATACCTTTACATAATAAATAATGGAAGGGAAAACGTTCAGTAGAGTTAGTCCCTGGTGAGATAGGAGTTTACAGTCCGAATGGCCTCTGGGAAGAAACTCCTTCTCAACCTCTCCGTTCTCACCGCATGGCAATGGAGGCGTTTGCCTGACCGTAGCAGCTGGAACAGTCCGTTACAGGGGTGGAAGGGGTCTCTCATGATATTGTTGGCTCTGGAGTTGCACCTCCTGTTGTATAGTTCCTACAGGGGGGCAAGTGAAGTTCCCATAGTGCGTTTGGCTGAACGCACAACTCTCTGCAGAGCCTTCTTGTCCTGGGCAGAGCAATTCCCAAACCAGATGGTAATGTTCTCGGACAAGATGCTTTCCACCGCCGCTGCGTAGAAGCACTGGAGGATCCTCGGAGAGACTCTGAATTTCCTCAATTGCCTGAGGTGGTAAAGGCGCTGCCTTGCCTTACTCACGAGTGCTGAGGCGTGTGATGCCCATGTCATATCCTCGGAGATGTGGACTCCCAGATATTTAAAACAGTTCACCCTATCCACAGGATCCCCATTTATCCTCAATGGAGTGTACGTCCTCGGATGATGTGCCCTCCTAAAGTCCATGATTAGCTCCTTCGTTTTTTTGATCTTCAAGAGGAGGCTGTTATCCTGGCACCAGAGTGCTAGATCAGCCACCTCCTCCCGGTAGGCCTTCTCGTCGTTGTCTGAGATCAGGCCCACCACCACAGTGTCACAGTCATTCTAAGACTGTGGTCCCACGTCAAAAAATATGGTCTGTATAATATTTTGAATTGAATCAAGGAGTGTCTAGCATTTAACAAGCAGTGATTTATATATTGTAAACTTGCATCCCAATTTCATCCCATGTGCCTTTTATTTTGGATTGAGCCAACTTGTCTTCCCATGCTCATCTATATAATTCTGAAGACGGGACTTCAGTATCTAAGAGGATATTATAAATATAAGATACTAATTTATTTGTGTTGGGATGTCTATTAAAACATTCATCTGCGTATGTAGTTTTACATAGTCTCTAAGTCTCTAAATCTTACATAGATGCAGGAAAAATGTTCCCAATGTTGGGCGAGTCCAGAACCAGGGGCCACACAGTCTTAGAATAAAGGGGAGGCCATTTAAGACTGAGGTGAGAAAAAACTTTTTCACCCAGAGAGTTGTGAATTTGTGGAATTCCCTGCCACAGAGGGCAGTGGAGGCCAAGTCACTGGATGGATTTAAGAGAGAGTTAGATAGAGGTCTAGGGGCTGGTGGAATCAAGGGATATGGGGAGAAGGCAGGCATGGGTTATTGATAGGGGACGATCAGCCATGATCACAATGAATGGCGGTGCTGGCTCGAAGGGCCGAATGGCCTCCTCCTGCACCTATTTTCTATGTTTTTATGTTTCTAAGGTGCAGATATCTAAAAAAATTATTAGCGTGTAACTTGTATTTCTGCTGTAGATCCTGAAATGGGAAACAAAATATCGTATTTGGTAAAGGTCTCCCACAGTCTTAATTCCATGGGTTTACCATTGAACAAATCCTCTATCTAAAACAGTCGGTTTAAATAAAGAGTTATTTGCAATCGGGAGAAAAAGCGATGAATTACCCATTTTTAGAGTGGGTTTTAATCGTTCCCCCATACGTATAGTACGATGTATAATCGGATTTCCACCGTATGTTTTTTCATTCATATTAATCGGAGCTAGAAGAATCAAGCCTATTTCTCCATCTTTAGCCAGTCTAGCTGTTGATCAATGTCATCCAGGCAGAAGATAATATTTTTAATATTAACTGCCCAATAACAAGTTTGGTAAAGCTAATCCTCCATTAACTTTACTTGCATAAATATATGTTATTTATTCTGTGGTTCTTATAGTCCCAGATAAAATTTCTAACAATTAAATCAATTTTTTTGAAGAATTTTTTTTTCAGAATCGATTGGAATAAGTATAATAATTGTGGGAGAAAAATCATCTTTATAGCATTCATTCTACCAACTAAAGAGATGGGAAGTGTTTACCAATATTGGATATTTCTGGGTCAAGGAGAAACATTTTCTTTGAATAAAGAAGTATATTTCTTAGTCACATAGATTCCAATGTATTTAAACTTGTCTTAGGCGATTTTACAAGGATACTGTTGGAGTATAAGGGGGTTTTGTTCCATCATTGGCATAATTTCGCTATTTTTCCCAACTAATTCTATATCTTAAAGGGCTCTTAAAGATAGCGGAGTCAGGGGATATGGGGAGAAGGCAGGAATGGGGAACTGATTGGGGATGATCAGCCACGATCATATTGAATGGAGGTGCTGGCTCGAAGGGCTGAATGGCCTACTCCTGCACCCGTTGTCTATTGTCTATTGTCTATTATGAGTTCTAAGTATAACCAGCTGGTCTGTGTTAGTGGGTTTACTAGGAATGATGATGAATGTGTACAAAGTCAACACCTCACCTCTGAGCTGTCTGCTGATCTCACACTGAAACAGTCCACTGGCTTTTAAAGTTCACACATTTTTTAATCTCTATATGTGTGTGGGTGGATGTGTGTGGTGTTTGTGTTTGTTTGCAGTCAGTTCTGGTCACACGGACCCAATCTTACCGGAAATCACCCCCTGGTCTCACTCACTTCCCATTCTCTCTCATATCCCCCACAGAGTATAGCATAACAGTAGAGAATAAGGGTCTCGACTGATTGGGGATGATCAGCCATGATCACGTTGAATGGCGGTGCTGGCTCGACGGGCCGAATGGCCTCCTCCTGCACACATTGTCTATTGACCCGAAACGTCGCCCATTCCTTCTCTCCAGAGATGCTGCCTCACCCGCTGAGTTCCTCCAGCATTTTATTCTTAAACTGTGTGGCCACTGGCTCTGTACAATGAATCTGAGGACAGTGGGTCGAAGGGCCTGTTTCCACGCAGTATCTCTAAAGGCTCCAAAGTAAAGTCTATGAAGGAACTGCAGATGCTGGAAAATCGAAGGTAGACAAAAATGCTGGAGAAACTCAGCGGGTGAGGCAGCATCTATGGAGTGAAGGAAATAGGCGACATTTCGGGACGAAACGTCGCCTATTTCCTTCGCTCCATAGATGCTGCCTCACCCGCTGAGTTTCTCCAGCATTTTTGTCTACAAAGTAAAGTCTACTTGGTTTTGCTGCCTCGCACCTTGAAGCCACTCCTGTGCTGTCAACACCAGTCTGGGTGTTGAAATAAGTTCAAACTTCATTGTTAAGGCCCTAGTTTGGAGGTCTTTTATGTGGTGGGTGGAGGGGAGGGGAAGGGGGAAACTTTATTTCTTAGTCCCCTACCTGGTCGGAGAGGCGGCTTCCCTCCGAGCAGCTTCTTCGCCCCTACTATCGAGACTGGAGCGGCGTTTCCTGTCTGTACCGGCCGGGACGGCAGCTTCGGCGGCGGTACAGCGCTGGGACACCAGCACAGAGCGGGCGATGCCTTACTGGGACGCCGTGCGGTAAGCTCCGGAGTGCGGTTCCCGCCGACTCCAACATCGAGGAGCTGCGGCTGCGGAGCGTCCAGCCGCGGGCGGGCGGGCGGGCGGCGCTGGATTTAAAACACCGCGGAGCCTGGGGTCGAGATCGCCAGAGACGGGGCTCCAACCAACGTGGCCTGAGGACTACGGGAACCGCGGTCTCCGGGGAGGGAACAGCTGCTCCAGACATTTCCTAGCCGCTGAGGAATGTTTTACCCAACGCTTTCCGGCAAAGAGGGCCTGAAAACATCGGACTGGCTGCGGAGACCACAAATAGGCCCCGACCTCAGGTGATTCACAGAGGAAGAGGACTTAACTTTCTGATGACTTTCCCCACAGTGGAACATTTTGATTCTGTTGTGGGGGGACGTTCTTGATGAATTCTATAATGTGTTGTGTCATTTTTCTGATTTTTTAATTTTTCTATGGATGTACGGAAACTTTATCATTTATTATATGTGAAGCACTTTGAACTATTTAAACGTGCTATATAAATAAAATGTACTTACTTACTTACTAGTTGGTTCTGTGTGAAGTTGGTTGGCACCATGATCTTTGATGTGAAAACCAACGGAAAATGTGATGCAGACAGACTTTATTAATAGCTCAAGGTTTCAGCTAAACCATTAGCCTGTTTACAACCTTCACCACTCCATCCGTTTGTCCATGTTGTGAAACATGTTCACCCCCCCCTCCCCTTCCACCCTGGGCCGAAGGACCTGATTCCACGCTGTATCTCTCTAGTTCTCTCTTGAAAGTATCCAGAGAACCGGCCTCCACCGCCCTCTTAGGCAGAGAATTCCACAGACTCACAACTCTCTGTGTGACAATAGACAATGAACAGGAGACGATATCTCAGAGAATATTGTGGCGTGCAGTTTTGCTCTCCTAATTTGAGGAAATACATCCTTGCTATTGAGGCAGTGCAGCGTAGGTTCACCAGGTTAATCCCCGGGATGGCGGGACTGTCATATGAGGAAAGATTGGAAAGTCCGGGCTTGTACTCACTAGAATTTAGGATGAGAGGGTATCTTATAGAAACATATAAAATTATAAATAGACAATAGACAATAGGTGCAGGAGTAGACCATTCGGCCCTTCGAGCCAGCACCGCCATTCAATGTGATCATGGCTGATCATCCACAATCAGTACCCCGTTCCTGCCTTCTCCCCCATATCCCCTGACTCCGCTATCTTTAAGAGCCCCATCTAGCTCTCTCTTGAAAGTACCCAGAGAACCGGCCTCCACCGCCCTCCGAGGCAGAGAATTGCACAGACTCACAACTCTCTGTGAGAAAAAGTGTTTCCGCGTCTCCGATCTGAATGGCTGAGGAATCACTTTTCCAGGATGAGGGGGGGATCTTATAGAAACATATAAAATTATAAAAGGACTGGACAAGCTAGATGCAGGAAAAATGTTCCCAATGTTGGGCGAGTCCAGAACCAGGGGCCACAGTCTTAGAATAAAGGGGAAGTCATTTAAGACTGACGTGAGAAAAAACTTTTTCACACAGAGAGTTGTGAATTTGTGGAATTCCCTGCCACTGAGGGCAGTGGAGGCCAAGTCACTGGATGGATTTAAGAGAGAGTTAGATAGAGCTCTAGGGGCTAGTGGAGTCATGGGATATGGAGAGAAGGCAGGCACGGGTTATTGATTGGGGACGATCAGCCATGATCACAATGAATGGCGGTGCTGGCTCGAAGGGCCGAATGGCCTCCTCCTGCACCAATTGTCTATGTTTCAAATTGATGTGCAAATATTGGGGAGGGGGCGGGGGGGAGTTAAGTCTCATTCGACCCCACGACAGAAGGGGAGGAGTTGTACAGTTTAATAGACACTGGGAAGAAGGATCTCCTGTGGCGTTCTGTTTATTTGAGAAGGAACTGTAGATGCTGGAACATCGAAGGTAGACAAAAATGCTGGAGGAACTCAGTGGGTGAGGCAGCATCTATGGAGCGAAGGAAATAGGCGACGTTTCGGGTCGAGACCCTTCTTCAAACTAGTAAACCTATCTCTTCCCACCTTAAACCTGTGCCCTCCTGTTTAATCTGTCCTACTACTGAAAAAGACTGTGACTGTCTCCCCTATCTACACCACTCCTGGTTGTTTACAACAGATAATCCTCCGACATTTTCACCACCTCCAATGGGATCCCACCACTGGCCACATCTACCCATCTCGTCCCATGTCGGCTTTCCACAGAGACCGCTCCCTCCGTAACTCCCTGGTCAATTCGTCCCTTCCCACACAAATCACCCCCTCTCCTGGTACTCTTCCTTGCAACCGCAGGAAATGCTACACTTGTCGCTTTACCTCCCCCCTTGACTCCATCCAAGGACCCAAGCAGTCGTTCCAGGTGAGGCAGAGGTTCACCTGCACCTCCTCCAACCTCATCTATTGCATCCGCTGCTCTAGGTGTCAGCTGCTCTACATCGTTGAGACCAAGCGCAGGCTTGGCGATCGTTTCGCCCAACACCTCCGCTCGGTTCGCAATAACCAACCTGATCTCCCGGTGGCTCAGCACTTCAACTCCCCCTCCCATTCCCAATCCGACCTTTCTGTCCTGGGCCTCCTCCATGGCCAGAGTGAGTCCCACCGCAAATTGGAGGAGCAGCACCTCATATTTCGCTTGGGTAGTTTACACCCCAGTGGTATGAACATTGACTTCTCCAATTTCAGGTAGTCCCTGCTTTCTCCCTCCTTCCCCTCCCCTTCCCAGCTCTCCCACAGCCCACTGTCTCCGCCTCTTCCTTTCTCCCCCCCCCCCCCCCCCCCACATCAGTCTGAAGCAGGGTCTCGACCCGAAACGTCACCTATTCCTTCGCTCCATAGATGCTGCCTCACCCGCTGAGTTTTGTCCACCTGCTGTTTGTTTGGTCAGCTCCTCATCTTTAGATAGCTTGCTGCTACCCTCCTCTGGCTGCGAGTGGCACTGCAGGTTGAGTAGGCTGGGTCTCTATTGCATGGAGCGCAGGAGGATGAGGGGAGATCTTATAGAGGTGTACAAAATCATGAGAGGAATCATAGATGCAAAGAGTCTTTTACCCAGAGTAGGGGAATTGAGGACTAGAGGACATCGGTTCAAGGTGAAGGGGAAATAATTTAATAGGAATCCGAGGTGGACAAAAAATCTGGACTTTGTGTAACTTTGTGTAACGTACCCTTTCACACCTTACCCTTCCATATCTCTAGTCTCCCTCTCCCCCTGCCTCTCAGTCTGAAGAAGGGTCTCAACCCGAAACTTCACCTATTTCTTAGCTCCATAGATGTTGCCTCACCCGCTGAGTTTCTCCAGCATTTTTGTCTACCCCAACATCGGCAACATGTTTCCTGCCTCTAGCGTGTCCAAACCCTTAATAATCTTATACGTTTCAATAAGATCCCCTCTCATCCTTCTAAACTCCAGAGTGTACAAGCCCAGCCGCTCCATTCTCTCAGCATATGACAGTCCCGCCATCCCAGGGATTAACCTGGTGAACCTACGCTGGGCTCCCTCAATAGCGAGAATGTCCTTCCTCAGATTTGGAGAGCAAAGCTGCACACTCAGCGCTTTAACTCCCCAGTCCCAGAGGGGGAAAGGATAGTATGTGACACACTGGCCCCCTACACAACACAGATCCGGAGGGGGAGAGGACATCGTGTGACACGATGACTCACCCAGTCAAAGAGATTGTGTGCCTTTTTCCCCACATGAATGACGAGTCAGTGCTTTTATAAATATGTTTGCTTGTATCCAGCCATCCTCAGACTTTGTTACACTCTGACTTCATCCCGTCAGCTCGGAAATATGTGCGGCTCATCGCAAAAAATGAAACATTTGTAGGCAACTCATCCCTTCCCACCCAAACCACCCCCTCCCCAGGTTCCTTCCCCTGCAACCGCAGGAGATGCAACACCTGTCCCTTTACCTTCTCCCCTCAACTCCGTACAAGGACCCCGACAGTCTTTCCAGGTGAGGCAGAGGTTCTTCCACTTGCACCTCCTCCAACCTCATCTACTGTATCTGCTGTTCCAGGTGTGGACTCTAAAACATCGGCGAGACCAAACGCAGATGAGCGATCATTTCGCTGAACACCTCCGCACAGTCCGCCTTAACCTGCCCGATCTCCCGGTGGCTCAGCACTTCAACTCTCCCTCCCATTCCCAATCCGACCTTTCTGTCCTGGGCCTCCTCCATTGTCAGAGTGAGGCCCAGCACAGATTGGAGGAACAGCACCTCATATTTCGCTTGGGTAGTTTACACCCCAGCGGTATGAACATTGACTTCTCTAACTTCAGATAGCCCTTGACTTCCCTCTCTCTCCATCCCCTCCCCCTTCCCAGTTCTCCCGCCAGTCTTACTGTCTCCGACTACATTCTATCTCTGTCCCGCCCCCTCCCCCGATGTCAGTCTGAAGAAGGGTCTCGACCCGAAACGTCACCCATTCCTTCTCTCCAGAGATGCTGCCTGTCCCGCTGAGTTACTCCAGCATTTTGTGCCTAACTTCAAGTCACAGAGTCAGTTAGGGAACAACCCCTCCGGACCATCCGGCATTATTCCACAGCAGAGATGGACACATAATGCTGGAGTAACTCAGCCAGGGCCGGATTTAGATGAAGAGAGGCCCGAGTCTGTTCCACTTGTGAGGCCCCTCCCAATCCCGCACCCCCACGACTAGAGGAAGATGGTCCACCAGATTGACACCGACTTGCAGCCGAGCGTGGCCAATGAGATAAGGGGCTGGAAAGCTGTGCATATTTATTTATTTATTTATTGCCAGTGCTAGTGTTGAGTTATCGGCTTAAAACACTGTTATTCTGAAATGGAGGGGAAGGAGAATTACTGAAGGGTTGCTTAGAGACTATAGTGCGTTGTGACAGCATATGTATGACAGTGTCAAAAATATTATACACTTGGCCACAGGCCCCCTAGATTTCGAGGCCCGAGGCTTCAGCCCATGAAGCCTAGTGGTAAACCCGGCTCTGAACTCAGTGGGACTGGCAGCATCCCTGGAGAGAAGGAATGGGTGACGTTTCGGGTCGAGAGCTTTCTTCACACTGAGAGGCGGGGGGGGGGGGAGACTAGAGATGTGGAAGGGTGAGGTGTGAAAGGGTATGTCACACAAAATGCTGGAGCAACTCAGCGGGTCAGGCAAAATCTCTGGAGAACATGGAGAGGTGACGTTGGGGGTCGGGACCCTTGTTTTTATCAGTGTGAAGATGGGGTCCTGCAGGTCCTTGTTTCTACAACCCATTGGTTGTACAAGCTATGAGTCGCACTGTGGCGCAGCGGTAGAGTTGCTGCCTCTCAGCGCCAGAGACCCCGGTTCGATCCTGACTACGGGTGCTGTCTGTACGGAGTTTCAACTAGACTGAACTAGACTGGAGAAAAAGAATGGGAGAGGTTTCAAGTCAATAGACAATAGACAATAGATAATAGGTGCTGGAGTAGGCCATTCAGCCCTTCGAGCTAGCACCGTCATTCAATGTATTCATGGCTGATCATCCACAATCAGCACCCCGTTCCTGCCTTCTCCCCATATCCCCTGACTCCGCTATCTTTAAGAGCCCTATCTAGATCTCTCTTGAAAGCATCCAGAGAACCTGCCTCAACCGCCCTTTGAGGCAGAGAATTCCACAGATTCACAACTCTCTTTGTGAAAAAGTGTTTCATCATCTCCGTTCTAAATGGCTTACCCCTTATTCTTAAACTGTGTGTGTAGCCCCTGGTTCTGGACTCCCCCAACATCGGGAACATGTTTCCTGCCTCTAGCGTGTCCAAACCCTTAATAATCGTATATGTTTCAATACGATCCCCTCTTGGCTTGGGTATAAATTGGCTTGGGTATAAATGGCAATTGTCCCTAATGGGTGTAGGATAGTGTTAGTGTGTGGGGGTCGCTGGCCGGCGCGGACCCGGTGGGCCGAAGGGCCTGTTTCCGCGCTGCATCTCTAAACTAAACCAAACGACGCACACAGAAACTTGTTTTCTTTTTAACAAATGGCCTTGTGGGAGGGAGAAAATAAGGAACATTTACCCTTCGAAAAGCCATGAGAAAAGTGAAGTGTAAGCAGCAAGCTAATGACATCAGCAGCAGGAAGTTAAAACGATTCAGTGTTTCCTGAGTATCATTTGAGATCATATTTTGGAGCGAGCGAGAGAGAGAGCGAGTGAGAGAGGGAGAGGGAGACAGAGAGGGAGACAGAGAGAGATAGAGAGGGAACAGTGAGCAGAGTGCAGCACAGCCTGCTGATGGATCGTCAAGGTAGGAAGATCCTTTGTGGTCTATCTTGTGTCAACTGGGTGAAAGAATGGGTTGACTGGGCTTTCACTCACTGGAATTTAGAAGGATGAGAGGGATTCTTGTATTCACTGGAATTTAAAAGGATGAGAGGGTTTCTTGTATTCACTTGAATTTAGACGGATGAGAGGGACACATAGAAATGTAAAATTCTCAAGGAATTGGACGGGCTAGATGCAGGAAAAATGTTCCCCATGTTGGGGGAAGTCCAGAACCAGGGGGTCGGTGTTTCAGAATGAGGGGTTTAGGCCACTTAGGAATAAGGAATGAATACTTATAAGATTGTTAAGGGTTTGGACACACTAGAGGCAGGAAATATGTTCCCGGTGTTGGGGGAGTCCAGAACCAGTGGCCACACAGTTTAAGAATAAGGGGTAAGTGATTTAGAACGGAGACGAAGAAACACTTTCTCTCACAGAGAGTGCTGAGTCTGTGGAATTCTCTGCCTCAGAGGGCGGTGGAGGCCAGTTCTCTGGATACTTTCAAGAGAGAGCTAGATAGGGCTCTTAAAGATAGCGGAGTCAGGGGATATGGGGATATGGGGAGAAGGCAGGAACGGGGTACTGATTGGGGATGATCAGCCATGATCATATTAAATGGCGGTGCTGGCTCGACGGGCCGAATGGCCTACTCCTGCACCTACTGTCTATTGTCTATTGAGATGAGGAAAAATCTCTTTGAGCCAGAGAGTTGTGAATCTGTGGAATTCTCTGCCACAGAAAAGGCAGTGGATGTTTTCAAGAGAGAGTTTGATTTAACACTTCGGGCTAACGGAATTGAGGGACTATGGGGATAAAGCAGGAACTATAAACAATAGACATCTGCGGTTTCTTGCTTCACATGGAATTAATGCAGATCGGATCAACAAAATTGTGATTTTGGGTTGGGACCGTTCTTCTGATGACCCATGATGTTACTCCAGTATTTTGTGTCTTTTCAGTCAAAATATTGTGTTTTAATAACAAATTCGATTGTTTCGATATCCAAGACTAAGGAGATAGTGATCGACTTCAGGAAGCAAAATTGTGTGCAGTTTTGGTCTCCAAATCTGAGGAAGGACATTCTTGCTATTGAGGGAGTGCAGCGTAGGTTCACCAGGTTAATTCCTGGGATGGCGGGACTGTCATATGTTGAAAGAATGGAACGGCTGGGCTTGTATACTCTGGAGTTTAGAAGGATGAGAGGGGATCTTATTGAATCATACAAGATTATTAAGGGTTTGGGACACGCTAGAGGCAGGAAACATGTTCCCGATGTTGGGGGATTCCAGAACCAGGGGCCACTGTTTAAGAATAAGGGTAAGCCATTTAGAACGGAGATGATGAAACACTTTTACTCACAGAGAGTTGTGAGTCTATGGAATTCTCTGCCTCAGAGGGCGGTGGAGGCCGGTTCTCTGGATGCTTTCAACAGAGAGCTTGAAAGGGCTCTTAAAGATCGCAGTGTCAGGGGGTATGGGGAGAAGGCAGGAACGGGGTACTGATTGGGGATGATCAGCCATGATCACATTGAATGGCGGTGCTGGCTCGAAGGGCTGAATGGCCTACTCCTGCACCTGTTGTCTATTGTCTATAATTAACCTACAAACCAATCAAGAGAGTTTTATTGTCATGTGTCCCAGATAGGATAATGAAATTCTTGCTTGCTGCAGCACAACACAATATGTAAACATAACACAGAACAGGGGATAAAAGATCAGTGTGTCTATATACTATAGATTATATATATACACAATAAATAAACAGATAAAGTGCAATAGGCTGTTATAGTTCAGAGTTTGTTTGATGACATGTTTAATAGCCTGATGGTACTAAACCAAAGATAGACACAAAAAGCTGGAATAACTCAGCGGGTCAGGCAGCATCTCTGGAGAAAAGGAATAGGTGACGTTTCAGGTCGAGACCCTCTCGCTTTCAAAATCGTTTCGCTGAACACCTTCGCTCATTCCTCCTGGTCCTATCTGACCTCCCGGTTTCTAAACATTTTAATTCCCATTCCCACACTGACCTTTCTGTCCTGGGCCTCCTCCATTGTCAGAGTGAGGCCAACCGCAAATCGGAGGAACAGCACCTCATATTTGGCTTGGGCAGCTTACACCCCAGCGGTATGTCTATGTCTATGTCTATGTCTATGTCTATGTCTATGTCTATGTCTATGTCTGACCTGAGACGTCACCCATTCCTTCGCTCCAAAGATGCTGCCTGTCCCGCTGAGTTACTGCAGCATTTTGTGTCTATCTTCGATTTAAACCAGCATCTGCAGTTCATTCCTCCACAGTATGAATATTGATTTCTCTAACTTCGAGTAACCCTTCCATCCCCTCTCACTCCATCCCTCCCCCACTCATGTCGTGCCAGCTTCAAAGTACTCTTGTTGTGTCTCATTGTCAGTAACTCGTTTTCACCTCGACCACAGCTAACAATGGCCCGTTTGTTTATCATCGTTACTTTTTTTGCATATCTTTCATTCATTTGTTCTGTAACTCTCTACATCACCATCTATATCTCTCGTTTCCCTTTCCCCTGGCTCTCAGTCTGAAGAAGGGTCTCGACCCGAATGGACATTCTTGCTATTGAGGGAGTGCAGCGTAGGTTCACCAGGTTAATTCCCGGGATGGCGGGACTGTCATACGCTGAGAGAATGGAGCGGCCGGGCTTGTATCCATCACCCATTCCTTTTCTCCATAGATGCTGCCTGACCAGCTGAGTTACTCCAGCTTTTCGCATTGATTCAAGTTTCCCCTCCGGGTTTTTCAAGTCTTGGTGAACAACACAGACAACCAAGTGAAAGAATAAATACAAGGGGGGAAAATAGAGTGAAAATAAAAGTAACCTTTTCTTCTTCATCCAATTTTCCACGCTGCCTGCAAAAATAGTTGCCACAAAGTCTAAAACTTTTGAAGGACAACCTGTTGACCAATTATTTGTATCCCACTCAAGACAAAATTAGCAACTTTGGAGAAGTAAAAGTCATTCTGAAACAGTTTTGCAAAGTTACATGCCGACCAACATGTCCCATCTACACCCGACTACCCGCGTTTGGCCCATATCCCTCTAAACCTGCCCTATCCATGTCCAAATGTCTTTTCAATGTTGTTGTACAAACAAGGAACTGCGGACTTGAACAGATAACTGCCACGGGTGCTTATAGGCACACAGGTGTGATGGGGGGGGGGGGGGGGGGGGGGGGGGGGGGGGGGGGGGGGGGGGGGGGGGGGGGGGGGGGGGGGGGAGTAAAACTGATAGATAGTTGGGACAAAGGCCAGTGAGTAAAACTGAAGGGTTTTAGTTTTAAAGCTACTCCAGTACTTTGGATGTCAAGTTGGGAATAGGAGAAGTACAACGGGATCTGGGGGTCTTTAAGAAGGAACTGCAGATGCTGGAAAATCGAAGGGAGACAAAAGTGCTGGAGAAACTCAGCCGGTGCAGCAGCATCTATGGAGCGAAGGAAATAGGCAACGTTTCGGGCCAAAACCCTTCTTCAGACTGGGGGGTCCTTGTTCATCAGTCATTGAAAGTAAGCATGCAGGTACAGCAGGCAGTAATGAAAGCGGATGGCATGTTGGCCTTCGTAACAAGAGGAGTTGAGTACAGGAACAAAGAGGTCCTTGTGCAGTTGTACAGGGCCCTAGTGAGACCACACCTGGAGTATTGTGTGCCGTTTCGGTCCCCTAATTTGAGGAAGGACATTCTTGCTATTGAGGGAGTGCAGCGTAGGTTCACCAGGTTAATTCCCATGATGGCGGGACTGTCATATGCTGAGAGAATGGAACGGCTGGGCTTGTACACTCTGGAGTTCAGAAGGATGAGAGGGTATCTCTTTGAAACATATAAGATCATTAAGGGTTTGGACACGCTAGAGGCAGGAAACATGTTCCCGATGTTGGGGGAGTCCAGAACGAGGGGCCACACAGTTTAAGAATAAGGGGTAAGCGATTTAGAACGGAGATGAGGAAACACTTTTTCTCACAGAGAGTTGTGAGTCTGTGGAATTCTCTGCCTCAGAGGGCGGTGGAGGCCAGTTCACTGGATACTTTCAAGAGAGAGCTAGATGGGGCTCTTAAAGATAGCAGAGCCAGAGGATATGGGGAGAAGGCAGGAACGGGGTACTGATTGGGGATGATCAGCCATGATCACATTGAATGGTGGTGCTGGCTCGAAGGGCCGAATGGTCTACTCCTGTACATATTGTCTATTGTCTATTTATAATTTTATACGTTTCTATAAGAGTCCCTCTCATCCTTCTAAATTCCAGTGAATACAAGCCCAGTCTTTCCAATCTTTCCTCATATGACAGTCCCGCCATCCCGGGGATTAACCTGGTGAACCTGCGCTGCACTGCCTCAATAGCAAGGATGTCCTTCCTCAAATTAGGAGAGCAAAGCTGCACGCCACAGTATTCTCCGAGACCTTCAGTTTCCCCCCCTTCCCTCACTCCCCCACACTCCAAAGATGTGCAGGCTCGTTGTTTAATTGGCTTGATGTACGTGTAAAACTGTCCCTAGTGTGCGTGGTATGGTGTTAGTGTGCGGGGATCGCTGGTCGGCGCGGACTCGGTGGGCCGAAGGGTGTGTTTCCGCGCTGTATCTCTAAACTAAACAAACGTGTATTTACGTGTGGGAAGGAACTGCAGGTGCTGGTTTAAACCGAAGATCGCCATAAAGTGCTGGAGTAACTCACCGGGTCGGGCAGCATTTCAGAAACGTTACCAATTTCTAAACTGAATTGATGGATGGGCAATAAAATAAATGCCTGCATACATTGTCATAACAAGCATTAGAGTCCGCTGCAAAAAGCCACGTGCAGGTCACACCGCAGTCTTGATGATCTTGCGTTCTCTGAAGAAAGATTAGCGTCCCTCTTGTGTGCTCACCACAAAACCCTTCACCTCAAACGTGTCTTGTGGCTCAGTGGTGCAGCGGTAGAGTTGCTGCCTCACAGCGCCAGAGACCCGGGTTCGATCCTGACTACAGGGTGCTGTCTGTACGGAGTTTGCACCTTCTCTCCGTGACCTGCGCGGGTTTTCTCCGGGCGCTCCGGTTTCCCTCCACACTCCAAAGACGTGCAGGTTTGTAAATCAATTGGCTTCGGTGAAATTGTAAATCGTCCACTAGTGTGTGTGTGTGTGTGTGTGTGTGTGTGTGTGTGTGTGTGTGTGTGTGTGTGTGTGCGTGTGTGTGTGTGTGTGTGTGTGTGGTGTGCGTGCGTGTGTGTGTGTGTGTGTGTGTGTGTGTGTGTATTCCTGGATGGGGTGATCGCTGGTCGGCGTGGACTCGGTGGATCGAAGGGCCTGTTTCCGTGCTGTTTCTCTAAAGTGAAGTACTAAAAGCCTCAGGAATTCAACAAGGCGAGCTAACCGTTGATGCATGACATCAGGTGTACACGACTAGCAGAATTCTCACCCACAACTTGCCCCAAGCTCACTGTTATTGTGCATGTGCGTGCCTATATGCCTGTGTGCGTGTGTGAGTCTGTGTGTGTGTGTGTGTGTGTGTGTGTGCGTGTGTGCGCGTGTGTGTGTGTGAGTCTGTGTGTGTGTGTGTGTGCGCGTGTGTGCATGTGTGTGCGTGTGCATGTGTGTGTGTGTGTGCGTGTGTGCGTGTGTGTGGGTGTGTGTGCATGTGTGCACACGTGTGTGTGAGCATAAAAGCATATATACATATCTGTATGTATGTATACATATACAGTATATATTGTATAGAGATATATATATTTGCATGTTATTTAATATATTTATATATCTATATACTGAACTAATTTTTTTTCCTGGTTTATTATATTGTTTACAGTGTATTATGTTTACATATTCCGTTGTGTTGCTGTATGTAAGGATTGCATTGTTCTGCCTGGGACATTTGACAATAAAACACTCTTGACTCTCGACTCCACTCAACATCCCAGTGAAGTTGCCGTCACCACGTTGACTAAAACCGACACAAAAACGCCGCTGGTCAGCAAAATCGGTTTTGCAGCCGCAAATGTGACTAATTGTGACCGACCGAATGTTGCACAGAGACCACATCCTGAAGCACGCGCTGGGCCACATCTGGCTGCAGCTGTACTGGTGGGTTGACACACAGTTCCGAACCAGCAGTTCAGAACAGTTTCACTATGTGTAAACCACCAATATTGGGCCTGTCCCACTTGGGCAATTTTTTTTCACCGACTGTCATAGCCGTGGCAGGTCGCCGAAAAACCGACGACTATTCCAACAACTGTACAAGGTTAATTCCCGGGATGGCGGGACTGTCATATGCTGAGAGAATGGAGCGGCTGGGCTTGTACACTCTGGAGTTTAGAAAGATGAGAGGGGATCTGATTGAAACATATAAGATTATTAAGGTGCTGCTGCACCCGCTGAGTTTCTCCAACATTTTTGTGTACCTTTGATTTTCCAGCATCTCCAGTTCCTTCTTAAACAAGATTATTAAGGGCTTGGACACACTAGAGGCAGGAAACCATGTTCCCGATGTTGGGGAAGTCCAGAACCAGGGGCCACAGTTTAAGAATAAGGGGTAAGCCATTTAGAACGGAGACAAGGAAACACTTTTTCTCACAGAGAGTTGTGAGTCTGTGGAATTCTCTGCCTCAGAGGGCGGTGGAGGCCAGTTCTCTGGATGCTTTCAAGAGAGAGCTAGATAGGGCTCTTAAAGATAGCGGACTTCTCTAACTTCAGATAGCCCTTGCTTTCCCTCTCCCTCCATCCCCTCCCCTTCCCAGTTCTCCCACGAGTCTGACTGTCTCCGACTACATTCTATCTCTGTCCTGCCCCCTCCCCTGACATCAGTCAAAAGAAGGGTCTCGACCCGAAACGTCACCCGTTCCTTCCCTCCAGAGATGCTGCCTGTCCCACTGAGTTACTCCAGCATTTTGTGTCTGTCTTCGGTGTGAACCAGCATCTGCAGTTCCTTCCCACAGCAAGGTAAATATACCCAAAGTACCAAGTATCCTTTCATGAGCTAGGGTACTGTCCGATTCACCTCTACCCCATTGCGGATATTGGACTTTGTCTCTGGAACTGATGCGTTACAATGCTGAGACCTACATTCTGCACTCTGTATCTTCCCCTTCACTTGATCTATGGTACTTAAGTTTAATCTGATTGTACTTATGTCTAGGTAGACTAAAATGCTGGAGAAACTCAGCGGGTGAGGCAGCACCCATGTGGCGAAGGAATAGGTGACGTTTCGGGTCGAGACCCTTCTTCAGACTGATGTGGGGGTGGGGGGGGAAGAAGAAAGGAAGTGGCGGAGACAGTGGGCTGTGGGGGAGCTGGGAAGGGGAGGGGAAGGAGGGAGAAAGCAGGGACTACCTGAAATTGGAGAAGTCAATGTTCATACCGCTGGGGTGTAAACTACCCAAGCAAAATATGAGGACTCTTGCAATTAGCCTCAGTGCCCTTTCACTGCAGAGGGTGAAAGAAATCAGAGTGTTTATTCACAGATTTGTGTTTATCCTCCAAATTGCAATGGGCTCACTCTGGCCATGGAGGAGGCCCAGGACAGAAAGGTCAGATTGGGAATGGGAGGGGGAGTTGAAGTGCTGAGCCACCGGGAGATCAGGTTGGTTATTGTGAACCGAGCGGAGGTGTTGGGTGAAGCGATCGCCAAGCCTGCGCTTGGTCTCACCGATGTAGAGCAGCCGACACCTAGTGTTCTCCCACAGCCTACTGTCTCCGCCTCTTCCCTTCTTCTTCCCGCCCACTACACCTCCATAGATGCGGCCTTACCCGCTGAGTTTCTCCAGCATTTTGGTCTACATTCGATTTTTCCAGCATCTGCAGATCTTTCTTAAACGTACTTAGGCCCAGTATTATCACTGTACCTTGGTGGACGTGACAATTATTAACTAAAATTAAATGGCCTGTCCCACTTGGCAATTCTTTTCGGCGACTGCTGGCATCGTTGACTGACGTATCAGGTCACCGAAAAATATGCGCCGTGATGACGCGTGATACGGCGGTGATGCGGCGAGATGGCGTATGACACGGCGTGACGAGGCGGTTAAGCGGCATAGACGCACGGTGTTTTTTCAAGTGTCGCAACGTTTTTGAAATGTTCAAAATCTTTTGGCGACGCTGATATATATTTTTTCTTTTCTTTTTAATATGTTTTATTATTTATTATTTTATTATTTTTATGATACTGACTGTAATGGGAAATTCATTTTGTTGTCTCTAATTGAGACAATGACAATAAATTTGAATACAATACAACAATACAATACAATATGACGTCGGCAGTCGCCGAATAAATCGCCAAATGGGACAGGCCCTTAAGACTACACTTTACCGAGGTCATTTATTGTTAAGGTAGATACTGAAAGCTGGAGTAACTCAGCGGGACAGACAGGCAGCATCTCTGGAGAGAAGGAATAGGCGACATTTCGGGTAGAGACCCTTCTTGTTGAAGGTTCTGCAACACCCGTTCCTTCTCTCCAGAGATGCTGCCTGTCCCGCTGAGTTTCTCCAGCGTTTTGTGTCCATGTTCGGTGTGCGGTTCAACCTGTGTATGTTAACTTCTGTCCTTTAAACGCCTCAGGTGGAAAAGCCTTTGGAATCCTAAAGGCCCAACAGGATGACCGTCTGGAAGCTATCAACAAGGTAAGGAGAGGGAGAGAGGGATTCAAACTGTGGTCAAAGCACCAAGGTCAGCCACAAAAAGCCAGAGTAACACTATGGCACGGCGGCGCAGCGGTAGAGTTGGTGCCTCACAGCGCCGGAGACCCAGGTTCGATCCTGACTACGGGCGCTGTCTGTATGGGGTTTGTACGTTCTCCCCGTGACCTGCGTGGGTTTTCACTGAGATCTCCAGTTTCCTCCCACACTCCAAAGACATGCAGGTTTGTAGGTTAATTGGCTTGGTGTGTGTGTAAAATTGACCCTAGTGTGTGCGGGATAGTGTTAGTGTGCGGGGATCACTGGTCGGCGCGGAGTCAGTGGGCCGAAGGGCCTGTTTCCGCGCTGTATCTCTAAACTGAACTAAACTCAGTGGGACAGGCAGTATTCTCTGCCTCAGAGGGCGGTGGAGGCCGGTTCTCTGGATGCTTTCAAGAGAGAGCTAGATAGGGCTCTTAAGGATAGTGGGGTCAGGGGATATGGGGAGAAGGCAGGGACGGGGTACTGATTGTGGATGATCAGCCGTGATCACAGTGAATGGTGGTGCTGGCTACAAGGGCCGAATGGCCTCCTCCTGCACCTATTGTCTATTGTCATCTCTGGAGAGAAGGAACGGGTGACGTTTCGGGTCGAGACCCTTTTCGACCCGAGACCGTGAGTCAGGGGAGAGTGGCCACCCTTACACGGAGATATGGATAAATAAGGGCAAGGTGTGAAAGCAACATATCAAAGCAGAAGGTACACAAAAAAGCTGGAGAAACTCAGCGGGTGCAGCAGCATCTATGGAGCGAAGGAAATAGGCAACGTTTCGGGCCGAAACCCTTCTTCAGACTGATCGGGGGCGGGGGTGGGTGGGGACAAGAAAGGAAAAAGGAGGAGGAGCCCGAAGGCTAGGGGATGGGAGGAGACAGCAGGGGGACTGAGGAAGGGGAGGAGACAGCAGGGGGACTGAGGAAGGGGAGGAGACAGCAGGGGGACTGAGGAAGGGGAGGAGACAGCAAGGGCTAACAGAATTGGGAGAATTCGATGTTCATGCCCCCAGGAAGCAGACTCCCCAAACGGAATATGAGGTGTTGTTCCTCCAATTTCCGGTGCTGCTCGCTGTGGCCATGGAGGAGACCCAGGACAGAGAGGTCGGAGACGGAGTGGGAGGGGGAGTTGAAGTGCTGAGCCACCGGGAGGTCAGCTTGGTTATTGCGGACCGAGCGGAGGTGTTCGGCGAAACGATCGCCCAACCGCCGCTTGGTCTCACCGATATAGATCTACTGACATCTAGAGCAGTGGATGCAATAGATGAGGTTGGAGGAGGTGCAGGTGAACCTCTGTCGCACCTGGAACGACTGTTTGGGTCCTTGAACGGAGTCGAGGGGGAGGTAAAGGGACAAGTGTTGCATCTCTTGCGGTTGCAAGGGAAAGTGCCCGGGGAGGGGTGGTACGAGAGGGAAGGGAAGAATTGACAAGGGAGTTATGGAGGGAGCGGTCTTTGCGGAAGGCAGATATGGGGGGAGATGGGAAGATGTGTCGAGTGGTGGGGTCACGTTGGAGGTGGCGAAACTGACGGAGGATTACTTTTTGTATGTGACGGCTGGTGGGGTGAAAGGTGAGGACTAGGGGGACTCGGCCCTTGTTGCGAATGGGGGGATGGGGAGAGAGAGCAGTGTTGCGGGGTATGGAAGAGACCCTGGTGCGAGCCTCATTTATGGTGGAGATGGGGAACCCCCGTTCCCTGAATAATGAGGACATTTCAGATGTCCTGGTGTGGAACGCCTCATCCTGGGAGCAGATGCGGCGTAGACGGAGGAATTTGGAGTAGGGGATGGAGTCCTTACAGGGGGCAGGGTGGGAAGACGTGTAGTCCAGATAGCCATGGGAGTCAGTGGGTTTATAGTGGATGTCGGTCAGAAGTCTATCACCTGCAATGGAGATAGTGAGGTCAAGGAATGGTAGGGAAGTGTCGGAAATGGTCCAGGTGTATTGGAGTGCCGGATGGAAGTTAGTGGTGAAGTGGATGAAGTCAGTCAGTTGTGTGCGGGTGCAGGAGGTGGCACCAAATGCATCAAAGCAGATGTTTAAGAAGCAGATGATGATCAAGGAAATGTAGAATGGATTATTGGTGGCTGAGTGGTGACAAAACCTGGCATACAATAGGTAAAGTTAAACAGGTGGACAGTGAGACTAGTCGGATAACTAGGGTGGTGGAGGGGATGGAGAGAGAGGGAAAGCAAGGGTTACTTGAAATTAGAGAATCAAATTATACCGCTGGGGTGTAAGCTGCCCAAGCGAAATATGGGGTGCTGCTCCTCCAATCTGCGCTGATTCTTTCCATATCAATCAAGGTTACTAGAGAAGATTATGGTTTTAAGAAGCTTTTTCATAGGCAAGGAATAGAGAGATATGGAACTTCTACAGGCAGATGAGATCAGTTGAACTTGGCATCATGAGGTCATACTGTCATAACTTTGATCATTTTCATAATTCATAAATGTCATCATTTTCTCACAGGGAGTTGTGAGTCTGTGGAATTCTCTGCCTCAGAGGGCGGTGGAGGCCGGTTCTCTGGATGCTTTCAAGTGAGAGCTAGATAGGGCTCTTGAAGATAGCGGAGTCAAGGGATATGGGGAGAAGGCAGGAATGGGGTACTGATTGGGGATGATCAGCCATGATCACAGTGAATGGCGGTGCTGGCTCGAAGGGCCGAATGGCCTCCTCCCGCACCTATTGTCTATTGTCCTATTGTCTAAGATACTGTAAGTGATAGGAGAAGAATTAGACCATTCAGGCCAATAAGTCAACTCCGCTATTCAATCATGGCTGATTTATCTCCTTTGTTTAGTTTAGTTTAGAGATACAGCGCGGAAACAGGCCCTTTGGCCCACTGAGTCTGTACCGACCAGCGATCCTCGCACACTAACACTATCCCACACACACTAGGGACAATTTTACACATAGACACCAAGCCAATTAACCTACAAACCTGCACGTCTTTGGAGTGTGGGAGGGAACCGAAGATCTCGGAGAAAACCCACGCAGTTCACGGGGAGAACGTGCAAACTCCGTACAGACAGCACCCCAGGTATCCGGCGCTGTATTCGCTGTAAGGCAGCAACTCTACCGTTGCGCCACCGTGACTGCCCTACCAGGGCTGCATTGTATCAGGCAGTTGCCCGATAACAGCTGGGAGCAAACTGTCCCTGAATCTGGAGGTGTGCGTGCGTTTTCACACTTCTGTACCTCTTGCCCGATGGGAGGGGGGGAGAAGAGGGAGTGGCCGGGGGTGAGACTGGTCCTTGATTATGATGCTGGCCTTGCCGAGGCAGCATGAGGTGTAGATGGAGTCAATGCTATGTTCTTTTAGTGGACAGAAAGTTCTGACAAAATGCTTTGTCCAAGGGTTTACTGAAGTTGGGAGTTAGCAGAAATTGGCAACACTCACATCCCAAAACCACATTTTGCTTTGAATGAAAGGGGAGTCTACAAATCACAAGATGGACCCAAACTGCTGGAGAAACTTAGCGAGACAGGCAGCATCTCAGGAGAGAAGGAATGGGTGACGTTTCCCAGGATGGCGGGACTGTCATATGCTGAGAGAATGGAGCGGCTGGGCTTGTACACTGGCGTTTAGAAGGATGAGAGGGTATCTTATTGAAACATATAAGATTATTAAGGGTTTGGACACGCTAGAGGCAGAAAGCATGTTCCCGATGTTGGGGGAGTCCAGAATCAGGGGCCACACAGTTTAAGAATAAGGGGTAAGCCATTTAGAACAGAGACGAGGAAACACTTTTTCACACAGAGTCTTAGTTAAAACAAATGTAGGTCCCTTGCAGTCAGAAACGGGTGAATTGATCATGGGGAACAAGGACATGGCAGACCAATTGAATAACTACTTTGGTTCTGTCTTCACTAAGGAAGACATAAATAATCTGCCGGAAATAGCAGGGGACCGGGGGTCAAATGAGATGGAGGAACTGAGTGAAATCTAGATTAGCCGGGAAGTGGTGTTATGTAAATTGAATGGATTAAAGGCCGATAAATCCCCAGGGCCAGATAGGCTGCATCCCAGAGTACTTAAGGAAGTAGCCCCAGAAATAGTGGATGCATTAGTGATAGTTTTTCAAAACTCTTTAGATTCTGGATTAGTTCCTGAAGATTGGCGGGTAGCAAACGTAACCCCACTTTTTAAAAAGGGAGGGAGAGAGAAAACGGGTAATTACAGACCAGTTAGTCTAACGTCGGTAGTGGGGAAACTGCTAGAATCAGTTATTAAAGATGGGATAGCAGCACATTTGGAAAGTGGTGAAATCATTGGACAAAGTCAGCATGGATATATGAAAGGTAAATCATGTCTGACGAATCTTATATAATTTTTCGAGGATGTAACTAGTAGAGTGGATAGGGGAGAACCAGTGGATGTGGTGTATCTGGACTTTCAGAAGGCTTTCGACAAGAGGTTGAATACTGGGTATTGATGTGGATAGAGAACTGGCTGGCAGACAGGAAGCAAAGAGTAGGAGTAAACGGGTCCTTTTCACAATGGCTGGCAGTGACTAGTGGGGTATCGCAAGGCTCAGTTCTGGGACCCCAGCTATTTTCGATATATATTAATGATTTGGACGAGGGAATTGAATGCAACATCTCCAAGTTTGCGGATGACACGGAGCTGGGGGACAGTGTTAGCTGTGAGGAGGATGCTAGGAGTCTGCAAGGTGACTTGGATAGGCTGGGTGAGTGGGCAAATGCATGACAGATGCAGTATAATGTGGATAAATGTGAGGTTATCCACTTTGGTGGCAAAAACAGGAAAGTAGATTATTATCTGAATGGTGGCCGATTAGGAAAGGGGGAGATGCAACGAGACCTGGATGTCATGGTACACCAGTCATTGAAAGTAGGCATGCAGGTGCAGTAGGCAGTGAAGAAGGCGAATGATATGTTAGCATTCATAGCAAAAGGATTTGAGTATAGGAGCAGGGAGGTTCTACTGCAGTTGTACAGGGTCTTGGTGAGACCACACCTGGAGTATTGTGTACAGTTTTGGTCTCCTAATCTGAGGAAAGACATTCTTTCCATAGAAGGAGTACCGAGAAGGTTCACCAGACTGATTCCTGGGATGTCAGGACTTTCATATGAAGAAAGACTGGATAGAATCGGTTTGTACTCGCTAGAATTTAGAAGATTGAGGGGGGATCTTATAGAAACTTACAAAATTCTTAAGGGGTTGGACAGGCTAGATGCAGGAAAATTGTTCCCGATGTTGGGGAAGTCCAGAACAAGGAGTCACAGTTTAAGGATAAGGGGGAAATCTTTTAGGACCAAGATGAGGAAAACCTTTTTCACACAGAGAGTGGTGAATCTCTGGAATTCTATGCCACAGAAGGTAGTTGAGGCCACAGTTCATTGGCTATATTTAAGAGGGAGTTAGATGTGGCCCTTGTGGCTAAAGGGATCAGGGGGTATGGAGAGAAGGCAGGTACAGGATACTGAGTTGGATGATCAGCCATGATCATATTGAATGTCGGTGCAGGCTCGAAGGGCCGAATGGCCTACTCCTGCACCTATTTTCTATGTTTCTATGAGTTTGTGGAATTCTCTGCCTCAGAGGGCAGTGGAGGCCGGTTCGCTGGATACTTTCAAGAGAGAGTTAGATAGGATTCTTAAAGATAGCAGAGTCAGGGAATATTGGGGAAGGCAGGAACGGGGTGCTGATTGTGGATGAGTAGCTATGATCACATTGAATGACGGTGCTGGCTCGGAGGGGTGAAAGGCCAACTCCTGCACTTATTGTCTATTGTTTGGGGTCGAGGCTCATCTTCAGACTTAAGAAGTCTTCGGTCTTCAGTCTGAAGAAGGGTGTCGAACCGAAACGCCGCCCATTCCTTCTCTCCAGAGATGCCGCCTGAGTGACTCCAGCATGTTGTGTCTATCTTCGATATGAACAGCATCTTCAGTTCCTTCCTCATTTGCACTCTTGAAATAACAACTTACATGAAAGGACTGACTAGGTCAGCGGAATTATAATGCAACAATGAAAATGATCAACTTTGAAAGAGTTTCACTTGAGGATGTTTCCTTGTGACTCAGTGTGTACAAAAATAGCAAGGATGGTTAACCCCTTGTGTACCAATGAACTGCAGATGTTGGGTCACACCGAATATAGACACAAAATGCTGGAGTAACCCAGCGGGACAGGCAGCATCTGTGGAGAGACGTTTCAGGTCGAGGCCCTCCTTCAGACTGAGAGTCAATAGACAATAGACAACAGACAATAGGTGCAGGAGTCGGCCATTTGGCCCTTCGAGCCAGCACCGCCATTCAATGTGATCATGGCTGATCATCCCCAATCAGTACCCCGTTCCTGCCTTCTCCCCATATCCCCTGACTCCGCTATCTTTAAAAACCCTATCTCTTGAAAGCATCCAGAGTACCTGCCTCCACTGCCCTCTGAGGCAGAGAATTCCACAGACTCACCACTCTCTGTGTGAAAAAAAGTGTTTCCTCGTCTCCGTTCTAAATGGCTTACCCCTTATTCTTAAACTGTGTAGCCCCTGGTTCTGGACTCCCCCAACATCGGGAATATGTTTCCAGCCTCCAGCGTGTCCAAACCCTTAAAAATCTTATGTGTTTCAATGAGAAAACCTCTCATCCTTCTAAACTCCAGAGTGTCCAAGCCCAGCCGCTCCATTTTCTCAGCATATGACAGTCCAGCCATCCTGGGAATTAACCTGGTGAACCTACGCTGCACTCCCTCAATAGCAAGAATGTCCTTCCTCAAATTAGGGGACCAAAACTGCACACAATACTCCAGGTGCGGTCTCACTAGGGCCCTGAACAATTGCAGTTCCTTGCTCCTATATTCGACTCCTCTTGTTATAAAGGCCAACATGCCATTCGCTTTCTTCACTGCCTGCTGTACCTGCATGCTTACTTTCATAGACTGATGAACAAGGACCCCCAGATCCCGTTATACTTCCTCTTTTCCCAACTTGAAGCCATTTAGATAGTAATCTGCCTTCCTGTTTTTGCTACCAAAGTGGATAATCTCACATGTATCAGGGGAGAGGTGGACACAGAGATGAAGCTTTGTCCCCATCTCCTACCTCCTTCTTCCCTCTCTTCCACCCTGTTCCCCTTCCCTTACCTCCCCCTCTCACTCCCCACTGACGTTGGGAACGTTTTTCCGTCCCCAGGACTACCTGGAGAACCCGGAGTACAACGCCAACCCCCATCTGGAGGACATGCTGAGAGCTTTCAAAGGTAACGCCGCTCTCTCACCGCGGGAGGGGAGGAGAGGGGAGGAGAGGAGAGGGAGGGGAGAGGAGATGGTAGGGGAGGGGAGGAGAGGAGGAGAGGGGGGGGAAGGGGAGGAGAGGGGAGGAGGGGAGGAGAGGGAAGGGGAGGGAGAGGGGAGGTGAGGGGAGGAGAGGGGAGGGGAGGAGAGGAGAGGAGAGGGAGAGGAGAGGAGGAGGAGGGGAGGAGAGGAGAGGGGAGGAGAGGGGAGGGGAGAGGGGAGGAGAGGAGAGGGGAGGGGAGCAGAGTGGAGGGAGAGGAGAGGAGAGGGAGGAGGGGAGGGGGGAGGGGAGGGGAGGGGAGGGGAGGGTAGGAGGGGAGGAAAAGAGAGAACATGTGGTGAGAAGAGTGGGGAGGAGAGGGGAGGAGGAGAGGAGAGGGGAGGGGAGAGGGGAGGGGAGGGGGAGAGGGAGGGGAGAGGAGGGGAGGAGGAGGGGAGAGGAGAGGAGAGAGGAGAGGAGAGGAGAGGAGAGGGGAGGGGAGGAGGAGGGGAGGGGAGGAGAGGGGAGAGAGGGGAGAGAGGAGAGGGGAGGAGAGGAGAGGAGAGGAGAGGAGAGGAGGAGAGGAGAGGAGAGGAGAGGAGAGGAGAGGAGAGGAGAGGAGAGAGGAGAGGAGAGGAGAGGGGAGGAGAGGAGAGGAGAAGGGAGGAGAGGAGAGGTGAGCAGAGGAGAGGAGAGAGGAGGGGAGGAGAGGAGAGGAGAGGGGAGGGGAGAGGGGAGGGGAGGGAAGGAGAGGGGAAGGAGAGGTGAAGAGAGGGAGAGGGGAGGGAGAGGAGGTGAGGGTGAGGGGAGGAGAGGGAGATGGTAGGGGAGCGAAAGCGAGGGGAGGGGGGGAAAGGGAGGGGAGGAGAGGGGAGGGGAGGGAAGGGAAGGGAGGGGAGGAGAGGGGAGGGGGGGGAGGGGAGGAGGTAGGAGAGGAGAGGGGAGGAGAGGAGAGGGGGGGGAGGAGAGGGGAGGGGAGGGTAGGGGAGGGGAGGGGGGGGGGGGGGAGGGGAGGGGAGGGAGGAGAGGGGAGGGGAGGGGAGGGGAGGAGGGAGGGGGGGGGAGAGGAGAGGGGTGAGGTGGGTAGGAGCGGAGAGGGGAGGAGGAGGAGAGGGGTGAGGTGAGGGGAGAGGGTAGGGGGAGGGGAGGGTAGGGGGAATGTGAGGGGGAGTTGCATTTTTTCATCTTTCTCAACTAAACTGAGGCCTGATATCTCCTCACGACTGAATCACACTCATGGGTAAATACATATCTAATTCCGCTTCCTTCCAGAGAAATACATGGAGTTTGACCTCAACAACCAGGGTGATATCGGTAAGATTCACGTTCCTCAGTATTGAGTCTGGAAGTTGGGAGGTCACGTTGCAGTTGTACAAGGCATTGGCGGGGCAGTATTTAGTTCAACGGTTCAATAAGGGGCCCACTATCTACGGAAAGTGAACCTGCGTGTCACACACGTGACCGGGTGACATCCCACACAAAGTGACACATTCCTCGCAAGAGATGAATCTTATACGTGGCTATTTTCCTTCCCACAGGACTATAACGCATGCCTGCTACAGATATCAATGTCCTAGCTTTTTAAACTTTGCAAGAGTCTGTATGATAGAACTGAGTTGTGAAAAAAAAATGCTCTCCTGTGAGGCCACACACATGACCGGTCGATACCAGTAGACAATAGGGAGAGGCCACTCGGCCCTTCGAGCCAGCACCGCCATTCAATGTGATCACGGCTGATCGTCCCCAATCAGTACCCCGTTCCTGCCTTCTCCCCCATATCCCCCTGACTCCGCTATCTTTAAGAGCCCTATCTAACTCTCTCTTGAAAGCATCCAGAGAACCGGCCTCTGAGGCAGAGAATTCCACACTCACAACGCTCTGTGAAGACGTACCGGCTTGTTGGTTAATTGGCTTCGGTAAAGATTATAAATTGTCCCTAGTGTGTGTAGGATAGTGTTATTGTACGGGGCGATCGCTGGGCGGTGCGGACTCGATGGGCCGAAGGGCCTGTTCTCTAAACTAAACCTAACCATAGTAGACAAACAGGTTTGTAGATTCATTGGCTTCGGTAAAGATTGTAATTCGTCCCGAGAGTGCAGGATAGATGTATGGTCGGGGCGGACTCGATGGGCCGAAGGGCCTGGTTGTGGAGGTTGGCGGAGCTGCTGTCGCGGGTTCGATCCTGACCTCCTGCTGCTAACCTGTGTCCCTCCTCTCAGGTACGATGGGGCTGAAGAAGATGCTGGAGAACCTGGGGGCAGCCAAGACTCACCTGGAGCTGAAGAAGATGATAAGGGAGGTGACGGGCGACATGAGTGATACCATCTCCTACCAGGACTTCGTGAAGATGATGTTGAAGAAACGGTCGGCCATAGCCAAGATGTGAGTCACTGAGAGAGACTTTCCCACCACTTCCCATCTCCTCCCCTGTCTGCTTTACGCAGAGACCGCTCCCTCCGTAACACCCTGGTCAATTCGTCCCTTCCCACCCAAACTACCCCCTCCCCTGGTACATTCCCTTGCAACCGCAGGAATGCTACACTTGTCGCTTTACCTCCCCCCTCGACTCCATTCAAGGATCCAAACCGTCTTTCCAGGTGAGGCAGAGGTTCACCTGCACCTCCTCCAACCTCATCTACTGCATCCGCTGCTCTAGGTGTCGGCTGCTCTACATCGGTGAGACCAAGCGCAGGCTTGGCGATCGCTTCGCCCAACACCCCCGCTCGGTTCACAATAACCAACCTGATCTCCCGGTGGCTCAGCACTTCAACTCCCCCTCCCATTCCCAATCGGACCTTTCTGTCCTGGGTCTCCTCCATGGCCAGAGTGAGTCCCACCGTAAATTGGAGGAGCAGCACCTCATATTTCGCTTGGGTAGTTTACACCCCAGCGGTATGAACATTGACTTCTCCAATTTCAGGTAGTCCCTGCTTTCTCCCTCCTTCCCCTCCCCTTCCCAGCTCTCCCACAGCCCACTGTCTCCGCCTCTTCCTTTCTTCTTCCCCCCCCCCCCCACCCCCCCCCACCCACATATCAGTCTGAAGAAGGGTCTCGAACTGAAACGTCACCTATTTCCTTTGCTCCATAGATGCTGGGTTTCGCCAGCATTTTTGTGTCTACCTTCGATTATTCCAGCATCTGCAGTTGCTTCTTAAGCATTTAGAATATTGTGTTCAGTTCTGGGCACCATGTTATAGGAAAAATATTGTCAAGCTTTAAAGGGTTCAGAGAAGAACCCCCCCCCCCCCCCCCCCCCCCCCCCCCCCCCCCCCCCCCTCCCCAATAGACAATAGGTGCAGGAGTAGGCCATTCAGCCCTTTGAGTCTCCAATAAACAGACTCGGGGCAGGGATACAGAAGTATAGATGTTTCGGGGGGAGACCCTTCTTCAGAAGGCAGGGATCAGTTTGATGAGGTCGTGGGGGCTGATTTAACCGCTGTTGTTTCCTGTCTCTCGTTCACAGAATAATGATCTACGAAGACAAGGCCAAGGAACCGAGAAAGCCCATTGGCTTCCCGACAAAGAAAAGCTTCAGCGACCTCCCGTGACCCATCAGTGTCCCGCTACCTCGGTCCAACCCTGCCTCCGAACCTCCACGGTACCGAGCTCCGTACATCTTACAGCCTGAATAATGATTGAATTAGTTAATGAATGAATGAGTGAATGATTGAGTGAGTGAATGAGTGAGTGAGTGAGTGAGTGAGTGATGAGTGAGTGAATGAGTGAGTGAATGAGTGAGTGAATGAGTGAATGAGTGATTGAATGAGTGAATGAGTGATTGAAATGAGAGTGAATGAATGATGTGAATTAATGAATGAGTGAATGCATGAATGAGTGAATGAGATTGAGTGAATGAGTGAATGAATGTATGATTGAGTGAATGCATGAATGAATGAGTGAATGAATGATGAATGAATGAGTGAGTGATGAGTGAGTGAATGAGTGAATGAGTGAATGCATGAGCGAGTGAATGAGAATGAATGAATGAGTGAATGAGTGAGTTAATGAGTGAGTTAATGAGTGAATTAATGTGAGTGAATGAGTGAATGATTGAGTGAATGATGAGTGAATGTATGAGTGAATGCATGAGTGAATGAGTGAATGAGTGAATGAATGAATGAATGAATTGAATGAATGAAAGACAAAATCATTCAATTAATTAATTAATTGATCAACGAGCAAACCAATTAATTAATTAATTGATCTGTTGCTTCCTTGATGATCCAATGAATTAATGAATTATTTAATTCATTGGTTAATGATTTGATTGATGGATTAATGAGTGAATGAATGAATGAATGAATGAATAAATGATACTTTATTCTCACACGTCATGTCACAAGACACAGTGATATGCTTAGCTTTGCACACGCAAGGTATGCAACGAGTTGCCACATAAAGGGCGACGACAGAGTTACAAAAGATCCCCTTTTGTTCTCCCCCCCACCCCCCCCTCTCGGTGGTCTCCACACGCCGGCTCCCCCTTGGTCCTCAGAACGCTCGTCCGTCCTCCAGCCCCATGTCATGTCTACCACCACCGGACCACCCACCCCGACGCCAACCGGTGACCCTCTGAAACTCCGCGCCCCCCCCCCCCCCCATCCCCCATCCCCCCCCCATCCCCCATCCCCCTCCGATCGCCCGGAAAGCTGGAAGGGAGCAGCGTGGAAAACCCGGGACTAATCAAACAGCCACATTAATGTGTAATAAAACACTCCGTTATGTTTGCTCGTTGCCTTTCATCAGTTACTCCGACGATCCCGGTTTCTCTTCAAAGTTTAACTCTCGCTGTTTGCAGGTGCAGCATCTGTGTGTGTGTGTGTACTGTGTTTCACTGGGAATGAGAGATTAAAGCACTTTTTAACGTACTTTTCCGTTCAAGCAGTTTGTTTTGTTAATGCACGCACTCTTGTTAATCACTCTTCTGTAAGTTTCAATGAGGTACCCGCTCATCCTTCGAAACTCCAGCGAGTACCGACAAAACTCCAGTGCCGACAAACGCTCGTCACAGGCTCACCCACTCATTCCTGGGATCATTCTTGTATATCTTCATAACAAGGGGAGTTGAGTATAAGAGCAAAGAGGTCCTTCTGCAGTTGTACGGGGCCCTAGTGAGACCACACCTGGAGTATTCTTGCTATTGAGGGAGTGCAGCATAGGTTTACACAGTTAATTCAAAGGTTCCAAGGTTCTTTATTAGTCACATACACCAATTGGTGTAGTGAAGTGCGTATTGCCAGGATGGCAATAATTCCCGGGATGGCGGGACTGTCATATGCTGAGAGAATGGAGCGGCTGGGCTTGGACACTCTGGAGTTTAGAAGGATGAGAGGGATCTCATTGAAACACATAAGATTTTTAAGGGTTTGAACACGCTAGAGGCTGGAAACATATTCCTGATGTTGGGGGAGTCCAGAACCAGGAGCCACAGTTTAAGAATAAGGGGTAAGCCATTTAGAACGGAGACGAGGAAACACTTTTTTTCACACAGAGAGTGGTGAGTCTGTGGAATTCTCTGCCTCAGAGGGCGGTGGAGGCAGGTACTCTGGATGCTTTCAAGAGATAAGGCTTTTAAAGATAGCGGAGTCAGGGGATATGGGGAGAAGGCAAGAACGGGGTACTGATTGGGGATGATCAGCCATGATCGCATTGAATGGCGGTGCTGGCTCGAAGGGCCGAATTGCCTCCTCCTGCACCTATTGTCTGTTGTCTATTGTCTATTGACTCTCAGTCTGAAGGAGGGCCTCGACCCGAAACGTCTCTCCACAGATGCTGCCTGTCCCGCTGGGTTACTCCAGCATTTTGTGTCTATCTTCGGTGTGACCCAACATCTGCAGTTCATTGGTACACAAGGGAGTTTAGAATGATGAGAGGGCATCTTATTGAAGTAGTAGTAGCCCACCCACCTCGGTCATGACTGACCATAGGTGATGCATCCTAGTTTACAGGTGATGTGGGTGGGATGTAAGCCTGGGCGATGTCATATGGAGGACAGGCTGTTGCCCATGCAGAACGTCCCCCCTCTCCACGACGCTGATCGATCTAAAGGGCCGTTACCATTGGCACCAGCGCTGCCGCAGGAGCTGCCAGAGCCAGGTTGTAGACAACGACAAACTACCTTAGAGGCTCCGACTCCGGATTCTCTCGAGGTTTACTCCTGGAGCCTTTTCCATGACTGGATATGGCCACAAGGCAGTGGAGGTTTTAAATCAGAGATTCCCCCCTCCGAGATGGACTGCCTTCCCAGGATGACGAGCCCCATCTGCCCGAGGTCTTATTGAAACATATAAGATTATTAAAGGTTTGGACACGCTAGAGGCAGTAAACATGTTCCCGATGTTGGGGGAGTCCAGTACCAGGGGACACATAGTTTAAGAATAAGGGGTAAGCCATTTAGAACGGAGACGAAGAAACACTTTTTCACACAGATAGTTGTGAGTCTGTGGAATTCTCTGCCTCAGAGGGCGGTGGAGGCAGGTTCTCTAGATACATTCAAGAGAGAGCTAGATAGGGCTCTTAAAGATAACGGAGTCAGGGGATATGGGGAGAAGGCAGGAATGGGGTACTGATTGGGGATGATCAGCCATGATCATATTGAATGGCCCGAAGGGCCGAATGGCCTACTCCTGCATCTATTGAAAACAAAAGGAAATGAAAATCCCGGATAGAGAGGATGTGGAGAGGATGTTTCCAGTCTAGTGGAGTCTCAGACCAGAGGTCACAACTTCAGAATAAAAGGACGTTCCTTTTAGTGTCCAAACCCTTAAAAATCTTATATGTTTCAATAAGGTTCCTTCTCATCCTTCTAAACTTTAGAGTGTACAAGCCCAGCCGTTCCATTCTCTCAGCATACGACAGTGCCGTCATCCCGGGAATTATCCTGGTGAACCTACTGCACACAATACTCCAGGCGTGGTCTCACTGGGGCCCCTGTACAACTGCAGAAGGACCTACATTCAACTCCTCTTGTTATGAAGGCCAACATGCCATTTGTTTTCTTCACTGCCTGCTGCACCAAATTTGACCAGGTCAGACGGGGCATCTTGCTTGGCATGGGGCAGTTGGGCTGAAGGGCCTGTTGGACTCTGTGACTCCAAGAATGAGGTGGGCCAGAGGGCCTTTCCATGTAGAACGATGCACAGGTGGTGACACTCTGAATGTCTGTCAGTCCCAGCTGTAGTCCTTCTGTCAGCCACTTGGTGGCAGTACTGCCCCACTACAGCACAAACCCTGGACTTCAGGGCCTGTCCCACTTGGCGATTTTTTTCGGCGACTGCCGGCATCATTGCCTGACGTTTCAGGTCACCGAAAAATTTGCGGCGTGAGCGGCGGTGACACGGCTTGATAACGTATAGACGCGCTGTGCTTTTTCAAGGGTCGCAAGTTTTTTTTGTCGCCGCTGGATTTTGAAAGTTCTAAATCTTTTGGCGACACTGATATGACTCTGACATGTGGGACAGGCCCTTTAAAGCTCTTTAACGTGCTTTTCAATGAATGCCGTTTCTGTTAGAATAGAATAGAATGCAATTTATTGTCATTCAAACCTAGTTTTGAACGAAATATCATTTCTACAGTTTTTAACATTACAAAACAATCCAAGACCCACACTTAACACAGTTTAACATAGAATCCATCACAGCATACTCGAGTCTCCAACATCTCCTCACTGTGATGGAAGGCAAAGTCTTTATCTCTTCCCTTTGTTCCTTCTCCCGTGGTCCAGCAGCCCAACTACAGTGTCGAGGCGAACTGGGGCTCCGATGTTAAAGCCCCCGGCGGGCGATGGTAAGTCCTGAGGCCGTTTAAGCCACGCCGGGCGACGTTAGGCCCCGGCTCCATGTCCTTAAACCCGCGATTCCAGCGGGAGAAGTCGCCGTTGTGGAGGTCGGAAAAGTGGTCTCCCACCAGGGACCTGCGAGCTCCCGATGTTCCCGTCCACCGGGTCTGCGGCCGGTGCCTCCGAACTCCAAAAGTCGGGTCGCAGCCGCGCGCCACCACAGCTCTTCCCGCTTCGAACTTGGCCAGCTCCGCGATGTCAGTTCCACAGTCTCTGCAACTGGAGCCCTCAGGTTAGTCCCGGCCGGAGGTCGCCGCCGGCTCCACGATGTTAGGCCCAACGACATCCGAGACCCGACAGGGAATAGTCGGGTCCCCGCACAGGGAAGAGATTTAAACGGTTTCCCCCACAACCCCTCCACCACCCCCCACATATACACAGCTAAAAAAATAAATAAAAACTAACTCAAGACATTCAGATTCAGATTCAGATGCAGATTCAATTTTAATTGTCATTGTCAGTGTACAGTACAGAGACAACGAAATGCATTTAGCATCTCCCTGGAAGAGCGACATAGCAAATGATTTGAATAAATAATAATGTGTCCGGGGGGGGTGGTGATTGGCAGTCACCGAGGTACGTTGTTGAGTAGAGTGACAGCCGCCGGGAAGAAGCTGTTCCTCGACCTGCTGGTTCGGCAACGGAGAGACCTGTAGCGCCTCCCGGATGGTAGGAGGGTAAACAGTCCATGGTTGGGGTGAGAGCAGTCCTTGGCGATGCTGAGCACCCTCCGTAGACAACGCTTGCTTTGGACACACTCAATGGAGGGGAGCGAGGAACCGGTGATGCGTTGGGCAATTTTCACCACCCTCTGCAATGCCTTCCGGTCGGAGACAGAGCAGTTGCCATACCATACTGTGATGCAGTTGGTAAGGATGCTCTCGATGGTGCAGCGGTAGAAGTTCACTAGGATCTGAGGAGACAGATGGACCTTCTTCAGTCTCCTCAGGAAGAAGAGACGCTGGTGAGCCTTCTTGATCAGAGTAGAGGTATTGTGGGTCCAAGAGAGGTCATCGGAGATGTTGACTCCCAGGAACCTGAAGCTAGAAACACGTTCCACCTCCGTCCCGTTAATATGGATGGGGGTGTGCGTGCCGCCTCTGGACTTCCTGAAGTCTACAATGAGCTCCTTGGTCTTCTTGGAGTTAAGGGCCAGGTTGTTGTCAGCGCACCATGCTGCTAAGTGCTGGACCTCCTCCCTGTAGGCCAACTCATCGTTGTATCATCTGCATACTTGATGATGGTGTTAGTACCATGTACAGGTGTGCAGTCATAGGTGAAGAGGGAGTAGAGGAGGGGGCTCAGCACACAGCCCTGTGGAACGCCGGTGTTCAGGGTGAGGGTTGAAGAGGTGTGCTTGTCTAACCTCACAAACTGGGGTCTGTTGGTTAGAAAGTCCAGTATCCAGTTGCAGAGGGAGGGGTCGATGCCCAGGTTACCGAGTTTGGTGATCAGTTTTGATGGTATAATGGTGTTGAATGCTGAGCTGTAATCGATGAACAGCATTCTTACGTAAGTGTCTCTGTTGTCGAGGTGGGAGAGGGCGGAGTGAAGTGCCGTTGAGATGGCATCCTCCGTACTCCTGTTCTTGCGGTAGGCAAACTGATAGGGATCCAGTGTGGGGGGTAGGCAGCTTTTGAGGTGTGCCAGGACCAGCCTCTCGAAGCACTTGGTGATGATGTGGGTAAGTGCAACTGGGCGGAAGTCGTTGAAGCTTGCCGCAGTGGAGTGTTTTGGCACTGGCACGATGGAGGTGGTTTTAAGGCACGTGGGGACAACTGCTTGGGCAAGTGACAGGTTGAAGATGTCAGTCCAGACGTCTGTCAGCTGCGCAGCACAGGCCACATACATTTAACAAGTTAACACAAGCAGCGATTTATGTAAACTCGTACTGACGTCAGCTAATTTTTAGTTTAGTTTAGAGATACATCGCAGGAACAGGCCCTTCGGCCCACCGAGTCCGCACCGATCAGCGTTTCCCGCACACTAACACCATCCTACACAAACTAAGGACAATTTTTATGTGCAGGAAAGAACTGCAGCTGCTGGTTTAAATCGAAGGTAGACACAAAATGCTGGAGTAACTCAGCGGGTGAGGCAGCATCTCTGAAGAGAAGGAATGGGCGACGTTTCGGGTCGAGATTCTACTTCAGACTGAAGAAGGGTCTCGACCCGAGACGTCGCGCATTCCTTCCCTTCAGCATATAAAAGGCATGCTCAGTTGGGTTCAGATCAATCGGGTGATTGACTTGGCCACTCAAGAATTTAACACTTTTTAGCTTTGAAAAACTCCTTTGGACCATAGGACCATTATACCATTGAACCATACGACCATTGGACTATTGTGCGGCACGGTGGCGCAGTGGTAGAGTTGCTGCCTCACAGCGAATGCAGCGCCGGTGACCCGGGTTCCATCCCGGGTGCTGTCTGTACGGAGTTTGTACGTTCTCCCCATGACCTGCGTTGGCACAGGGCCATAGGACCATTGGATCATAGGACCAGCGTAAGGCATTGGAATGCCCTATCAGCCAGCATCAGAGATCTCCAAAACATCAACACATACAAAGATGCAACTCCAAAAGCATCTCCATCTCGACCAGCACGTGCCGCACAATTGTCCAATGGTCGTATGGTTCAATGGACCAATGGTACAATGGTCCAGAGGAGTTTTTCAAAGCTAAAAAGTGGTAAATTCTTGAGTGGCCAAGTCAATCACCCGATCTGAACCCAATTGAGCATGCCTTTAGTATGCTGAAGGGAAAACTGAAGAGGACTAGGCCCCAAAACCAGCATAAGCTAAAGATGGCTGCAATACAGGCCTGGCAGAGCATCACCAGAGAAGACACCTAGCATCTGGTGATGTTCATGAACAGGCAGGAGTAGAGGCCATTCGGCCCTTCGAGCCACCACCGCCATTCAATATGATCGTGGCTGATCATCCAAAATTTCGTTCATGGTTCATGTGGCAGCATGTTTTCATCAAATGACAATAAATAAATGAGTAGACAGATAGATAAATAGACAGATAAATAAATAGATAGATAGACAGACAGACAGACAGACAGACAGACAGACAGACAGACAGACAGACAGACAGATAGATAATTAGATAGACGGACAGACAGATATAGATAGACAGATAGATAATTAGATAGACGGACAGACAGATAGATAGATAGATAGATAGATAGATAGATAGATAGATAGATAGATAGATAGATAGATAGATAGATAGATAGATAGATAGATAGATAGATAGATAGATAGATAATTAGACGGACAGACACAGACAGACAGACAGACAGACAGACAGACAGACAGAGATAAATAGATAGATAATTAGACAGACAGACAGACAGACAGACAGACAGATAGATAGATAGATAGATAGATAGATACAGACAGACAGACAGACAGACAGACAGACAGACAGACAGACAGACAGATAGATAGATAGATAGAGATAGATAGATAGATAGATAGATAGATAGATAGATAGATAGATAGATAGATAGATAGATAGATAGATAGATAGATAGATAGATAGATTGATAGATAGATAGATAGATAGATAGATAGATAGATAGATAGATAGATAGACAGAGTCCATGCTACGGTTGGGGCGGGGCCAATGCTAATATTAGGGGGCGGGGTCTATGCTAATATTAGGGGGCGGGGTCAGGGTGAATGTTGGGGGTGCCGTTGGTACAGCCGGGTATTTCTTTCCCCGGGGGGAGGGGGCGAGCGAGCGAGCGAGGAAAAAAAAAATAGTGGAGGCCGCAGACGCGGAGCGGGAGAGAGTTAGCATCCGTCTCCATCCGCGCTCCTCCGTCGCTTTATTTATTCTTTGGTATCGGTAGATACAGAGCGTAGGGCCTGGTGAACGAGCCCCGGTGAGTATTGAGGGCGGATGGGCGGGAGGATGGTGGTTTTTTCATATTTGAAGCGGAGGAGGAGGAGGAGGACGGCGCGGCCGCCATTTTGTCACAAGATGGCTGCGTCTTCAACCCTCCCTCCCCTCCCCTGGTACAAGTGCAACCCCTGTCCCACCTGGGGAGGAGAAGTTCCTGGGGAAAGACTCCTTCCCTTCCCCCCCCCCCCCCCAAAGAAAATCAAAAAAATAAAAAAAAAAAAAACTCCCCCCCCCCCCCCCCCCCCCCCAAAAAAAAAAATAACCCAAGTTTATTTATGTTTTAAATAATGCAGGGAGATTGTTCCCGGTGTTTAAGAGGGAACTGCAGATCCTGGAGAATCGAAGGTTACACAAAAAAGCTTCTCCAGATTGTTCCCGATGCAGGAAGATTGTTCCCGATGTTGGGGAAGTCCAGGACAAGGGGTCACAGTTTAAGGATAAGGGGGAAATATTTTAGGACCGAGATGAGGAAACCATTTGTCACACAGAGAGTGGTGAATCTGTGGAATTCTCTGCCACAGAAGGTAGTTGAGGCCACTGTTCATTGGCTATATTTAAGAGGGAGTTAGATGTGACCCTTGTGGCTAAAGGGATCAGGGGGTTTGGAGAGAGAGACAGGATACTGAGTTGGATGATCATATTGAATGGTGGTGCAGGCTCGAAGGGCCGACTGGCCTCTACTCCTGCTGTACCTATTTTCTATGTTTCTATAATTCTGAGTGCCAATTCCCTCTTTCTAAAACATCAACCTCTCATGGCCGCACAATAATCAGCACTGTAAAGGCCTGGGTCTCGCTTTTTACTCCAGCTTTTTGTGTCTATCTCATCTAATTAGGAGCCTCTTTACTCATTATCTCTCCAGCACCTTTATTGATGTCCCACTGCACTATTGCTCGGACCCGAGTAAAAAAACAGCAAGATTATTGTTGATGCTAAAGTATTTTTAATCTGCCCCCCACCCACTAGTCTTGGTCTTCCAAAATATTCCAAATGGAATTTAAACTGGAGATGGCAGTTCAATATCCTTTCACTTGCAAGATTACCATGAACCACATGAAGGTTGATGCATTAAAAGGGAAAATAATCATTCTCCCTCCCCCCCCCCCCCCTCTCCTGTCCTTGCGAGATTGATGCTTTAGAAGTGAAAATGTTCTTGTTATTCCCTTTATCTCCCCCTTTTTCTAGCAAGATTATTGCGAGGCCACTGAGGGTTGATGTTTTAGAAGAGAGAATGCCCCCTCTTACCCTGCTCATTTTCTTGCAAGATTATTATGAGCCTATAAAAGTTGATGCTCTTTAGAAGGGGAAATGTTCTCTCCATTACCCACTCATTTTCTTGCAAGATTTATTAAGAACCCATCGAGGTTTATGCTGGAGGAGAGAAAATATTCTTAATCTCCCTCATTTTTTGTTAAGATTATTATCCCATGCTGCTTCAGAACAGAAAATATTCTCCGACAGCCCCCTCTCCGTCTCATAGATTATTTTTTTAAAGGCCGGTTGGCAGTTGAGCCTGCCTCCATTTTCTTTATTTAGTTACTTTTATAACGATGGGTAAGATGAAGCATCCAGATCTTTCTTCGATTGCTAATATAAAGACGCTTGCTGTTTTAAGTAGAAATATCCCGAGCTTCTGTTATTTATGTAGCCTGTTTTCTTTTCCAAAAAAGGAAATCAGATTTGGTATGAATAGGCTGTTTATGCTCTTTATTTTGAAATAATATTCATTTTAGGAAGATGGGCTCTGCTTTTACAAAGCAGAAATGCCTTCAGTTCCACCAGAGGGTTTTGTATTTTCTGCTCTGCCATGGTGGCTGAATGTTTAGAGGCACTCATCGCGGTTGAAATATAATCCTTTTATTTACACAGTTCCAGCCATCCACATTAGAACATAATGTATCTTTGATGCAGATTCTAAAAAAAAATATGTGCTCTTAAAACATTTTGTTTCCCCATTGGGATTTTTTTGCATTTTCTTTTGAAATGAGGGGAACAGTTTTACTGGATTTGAGATTCTTCTGTTGTGGATATCGCTACAATCCCAAATCTCTTTCCTCTTGCTTTCGTCTCTCTCTCTCTCCCCCCCCCCCCCCCCCCCCCCCCCCCCTTAAAAACACTTGGGTTGAATGCACTATTCACAAAGGAGTTGTGTGTTAGAGCTGCACCTGGCCCTTCTGTCTGTAGTGAAGTAGTTCAAACAAGCACAAATCACTAACTGTATGGAGAGGGTTTTTGTTGGCTTCCTTGTAAAAGTGTCCTCGTATTGCTTTATTCATAATTTATTAAGAAGTCGTTAATTTTGTCCCGAATATCGTTTTGCAACAGCATTCCTCTCACATTATGGTTAACGGCCTATTCTGTGGGAATTCCTCTCAAAACTATCAGTGCTTCAACCCTGTGCTGCCCCAATAGAGGCACTGATGCCCCCCCCTCCATATCCCCGCTGCCCCCCCCCCCCCCCCAGTTCCAAGTAATCTTGCCAAACCTTTGCCACATTATTAAAATGCATGCTGTATCATTAATACCTGGCAGCATGTGTATAACCAAAATAACACGCACCTACCTGTTAAAGCAAGATGTGTATGCACATTGCTTATAATTCGCGGCTGCACCTATCTTGGGATGCCTGCCGTAAGTCAAAAAACTTTGTTCTGTTTATTTTAACCAGCTTACCAGTAGCATGATCTCACAAGTATCAGTGAGATAAATGGCTAGGTAATCCAACAAGATGGTGGAGCAATAAATGTAGGCCAGCAAACCAGGCGATATATCTCAGCTGTGTGTATGAAGTAACTGCAGATGCTGGTTATACACCAGATAGACACAAAATAGACACGTACCTCCAGGCAGTCCCAGGCAGCTTCTCTGGGGAGAAGGACTATGTGATGTTTTGGTTTGAGACCCTTCTTCAGACTGAGAGTCATGGGAGAGGGATTTGATCTGTCATTTTCACATCGTACTCTTCGATATCTCTAGACTACCTCTCCCCTGATTCTCCGGCAGAAGAAGGGTCTTGAGCCGAAAAGTCGTACATTCCTTCTCCCCAAAGATGCAGCCTGTCCCGCTGAGTTACTCCAGCATTTTGTGTCTATCTTCGATTTTTCTCGGCTTCTTGGCCCCCGGCACAATGTACAATGTACACACAGCGGAGATGGGTCTCGCGTTTCACTCGAGATGTGATCCCTTCCACAACCTATTTTTTATTTCAGTTGTGCATTGAGCTGTCAGCTCGGGTATTTTCTTCTGAAGCTCCAGCCACTGTCTACTGACTGAGCTGAGAATCCATAATTTGTGAAGCAAAAAATTCCATCTATAATTTTCCATCCTGAAATTCCGTGGCGAAGTTTCCGAACGACAAAATGTCTCAAAACCTTGTGTCTGTATTTGTACAAAGTGGTATGGTTAGTTGAGCTGCTACCTCGCTGTTCAGGTTTGTTTATTTAGAGATACAACATGGAAACAGGCCTGAAGAAAGGTCTCAACCAGAAACGTCACCTATTCCTTTGGTAGACAAAACTGTTGGAGAAACTCAGCGGGTGAGGCAGCATCTATGGAGCGAAGGAATAGGTGACGTTTCGGGTTGAGACCCTTCTTCCGACTGAGAGTCAGGGGAGAGGGATTTGATCTGTCATTTTCATACCGTACCTATCGATATCTCTAGACTCACACTCGACCCGAAACGTCACCTAAATTCCTTTGCTACATATGTGCTGCCTCACCCGCTGAGTTTCTCCAGCATTTTTGTCTACCTCCGATTTTCCAGCATCTGCAGTTCCTTCTTGAACATTTCACCTATTCATTTGCTCCAGTGATGTCGTCTGACCCTCTGCGTTACTCCTTTTTGTGTCTATCAATGGAGACAAGCCCTTCAGCCCATCGAGTCCATTCCCACCATCGATCACCCGTTTGCACGACTTCCCTGTCATCCCACTCTCTCAAACTCTTCCTGCACACTAGGGGCAATTTAGAGGATAATTAACCTCCAAATCAGCTCGACTTTGGGATGTGGGAGGCAGTTCCAGCGACCCAGGTTCAATCCTGACGTCTTGGACTGTCCGCGTGAGGTTTGCATGCTGTCCCTGTGACTGCATGAGTTTCCTCCGACATCCCACAGAAGTGCAGGTTGGTGGGTTGATTGGCCACTTAATCTTCCCCCTGTGTACTTCAGGGGTAAAAATGATGAGGAATCATTATGTAGGAAGCAGAATAGGTTGTAGGGAAAATTAGTGGAGGGATGAGATTGGCGTAGCCTCATTCTATATCAAAAGGAAAAATTGAGATATGGAGCCCCTGAAATATTTGTTTGTTAAATTGGCTTCAGAGATGCGTGTAGCTATGGCGTTTCACAACGCCAGGATAGTATTTTTGTCTATTCCTCTCCTCCCCACCCCAGATGCCGATGGTAATTGTGCTAATATTGAAGGAATATCACCTTGTTGCCTTGAGGTTGGGATTTTGGCAGAGCGAGTGATGGCCTTGCAAGCCATCCTTATGTTGTGGTGCTAAACACGAGGTCAGGATTTTGAAAGGAATTTTGTTCACTGATTTGGAACGACTCCATTTGTCAGGTAGGGCAGTGATAATTGAGATCTATTAAAGGAACTGCAGAGGGTAGAGAAAAATGCTGGAGAAACTCAGCGGGTGAGGCAGCATCTATGGAGCGAAGGAGTAGGTGACTTTTTGACCTTTCGCTCCATAGTTGTTGCCTCACCCGCTAAGTTTCTCCAGCATTTGTGTCTACCTTCGATTTTTCCAGCATCTGCAGTTCTTTCTTAAACAAAGGAACTGCAGATGCACGTTTATACCAAAGATAGACACAAAATGCTGGGGTAACTCAGCACGTCAGGCGGCATCTCTGGAGAAAATGGATAGGTGACATTTCGGCTCAGGACGCTTCTTCAGACTATTATATTGTTATTTAAGTGATTATTGAGACCTTGCTTTGCAATTCCATTTGAATTTTCCATAATGGACTTGATGGCACCCACACAAATGGCAATTTCATAACAGGTAGGCAAAAATGCTGGAAAAACTCAGCAGGTGAGGCAGCATCTATGGAGCGAAGGAATAGGTGAAGTTTCGGGTCAAGACCCCTTCTTCAGACATCCATAGATGCTGCCTTACCCGCTGAGTTTCTCCAGCATTTTTGTCTACCTTTGATTTTTCCAGCATCTGCAGTTCTTTCTTAAACATTTCTTATAACAGAGTCATTGTTTCAATGATATTATGTACATCTTTGGGATCTTTGTGGGATACTTCTACTCATGAATGTTCTAAAGTCAGTATTCTTCCATGTATTTATGCATGAGTTTGATTGGGTGGCACAGCTGGTAGAGATGTTGCCTCAAGGTGCCAGAAAACTAGGTTCGATCCTGACCTCGGGTGCTTGGGTTTCCTTCCACATCCCAAAGATGTGCATGTTTGTCAATTAATTGCCTCTGAGTGTGTGGGGATTGGATGAGAACATGCCTTAACATAGAACTCGTGTGATAGGTGGTATGCCTGCACTCGGTGGGCTCTAGGGCCTGTTTCCGTGCTGCATCTCAAACTAGAAAAACTAAAAGTCGGGGGAAATGGCCACCCAGCGGGATGTTCTATACGGTGTTTGTCATGGTGGAAGGTGGAGAATTTGAAATGTTTTAAAATTCAAGATCGGATTCCGACTTTTGTTTTTTTCCCTCCGGTGGGATAGATTATATTTTTCTTTCTGTTACTCTTTGGGTTTCTGGCTCAACCTGCGTTGCAGAGGACTGTGTGACTTATTGTGATGTCACTATGCAAGGTCTTTTATAAGTACCACTGGCTGGAGACAGGAACTCAGGTTGGGGCTCTACAAAAACGTTTATCTGAGTTGCTTCTCACTAAACTAAGCAACAAAAGCCACAGTTTCATTAACTTCTTCTGAGTAAGTCGCTTCTTTGGATCTCTCGGGTGTCACTAGCCATTGTAGGTAGAAAATATTGAAGACTGAATTAGTTGAATGTGGTCTTTTCAACAGGGGTAATCATGGTGGGCCTGGCATTTAAGTCTCTGCTTAGATTTCACATTGCTTTTGTCTATTTGAGAGATAACTGTACTTCGGTACCTTTGACAATACTAAACTAAACCTCTTGGCTATCCATAAGTTGTTGTTGGCCATGCTGACCCTTTGTAGAATTCAAAAGGAAATCCAAAAGAAATCAAAAGGAAATCAAACAGAAAAGGCAGAGGTTCGCTTGCACCTCCTCCAACCTCATATACTGTATCCGCTGTTCCAGGTGTCAACTTCTCTACATTGGCGAGATCAAGCACAGGCTCGGCAATCGTTTCACTGAACACCTCCGCTCAGTCTGTCTTAACCAACCTGATCTCCCGGTGTTTAAGAAGAAACTGCAGATGCTGGAAAATCGAAGGTAAAGACAAAAATGCTGGAGAAACTCAGCAGGTGAGGCAGCATCTATGAAGCAAAGGAAATATATGCCTATTTCCTTCGCTCCATTGATGCTGCCTCACCCGCTAAATTTCTCCAGCATTTTTGTCTTGATCTCCCGGTGGCTCAGCACTTCAACTCCCCCTCCCGTTCCCAATCTGTCCTTTCTATCCTGGGCTTCCTCCATTGTCAGAGTGGGGCCCAGCGCAAATTGGAGGAACAGCACGGTAGACAAAAATGCTGGAGAAACTCAGCGGGTGAGGCAGCATCTATGGAGCGAAGGAATAGGTGACGTTTTGGGTCGAGACCCTTCTTCAGACTGCTTTCTCCCACATTTTTGTCTACCTTCATATTTTGCTTGAGTAGTTTACACCCCAACGGTATGAACATTGACTTTTCTAACTTCAGATGGCCCTTGCTTTCTCTCTCCACCCCCCTTCCCCGTTCTCCCACTAGTCTTACTGTCTCCGACTACATTCTATCTCTGTCCCGACTCCTCCCCTGGCATCAGTCTAAAGAAGGGTCTTGACCCGAAACGTCGCCCATTCTTTCTCTCCGTAGATGCTGCCTCACCCACTGAGTTACTCCAGCATTTTGTGTCTACCTTCGAATTAAAACAGCATCTGCAGTTCTTTCTTACACAAAAGGAAATCCCGTTGTGTTCTATGATTCTTTATTTTCTTTCTATAAATCCTGGTGGCTGGTGTGGTATTCAATGATTCCTCATTTTCTTCTTATACGCTTGGATGCAAGGTGTAGGCGGGAGTTGCAATGTGATCAATCTCTCGTCCTCAACTGCTGAATAACGTGTTTGAGGGGAGGTTGTCAAGATTCTATGGCGATGCTTGTTTGTTGAAGGCTGACAGTTTGGCGCAACTGAACTTGTGGTTCAACTGAACCAGGTGATTCTCCAGATGAAGGAGATGTTTGCAATTGATTGTTGCCAACATTGAGCGTGTGGAATGGACTTTTGTCAATGGAGCCAAATTGTGGCAACTCGTGCATGTGTGATCTGTGCAAAAAGAATTTTGCATGATGGGGAAGTGCCTTTGGATAGAATTCCACAATTTTGTTCATTTACCAGGGACTTAAGAACAGACAATGAATTATTTCTTGCTCTTGTTAGCAGTATTCCTGGACCTTGCTTAAAAATTGTTTCGAAAAATGAACTGCATAACGCTGGTATACCAAAAGAAACCACAAAGTGCTGGAGGAACTCAACGGGTCAGGCAGCATTTCCAGCATGGACATGGCGCATATCAACCTATCTCGACAAGAACCTCGACCCACTGCAGTTCGCTTACCGCCACAACAGATCAACGGTGCATGCAATCTCACTGGCTCTTCACTCCGCTCTGGCTGACTTGGACAACAAAACCCATATGTCAGGCTGTTATTCATTAACTACAGCTCGGCATTTAATACCATCAACCCCTCCAAGCCGGTTACCAAGCTCTCAGATCTGGGTCTCTGCGCATCCCTCTGCAATTGGATCCTCGACTTCCTCATCCACAGACCACAGTCTGTCCGTATTGGTGGAAATGTGTCATCCTCGGTAACAATCAGCACGGGAGCACCTCAAGGCTACGTGCTCAGCCCCCTGCATTACTCACTCCATACCCATGACTGCGTAACCGGACATAGTGCGAACTCCATCATGAGGTTCGCCGACGACACTACTGTTTTGGGACGTATCACTGAGGGGGATGAGTCAGAGTATAGAAGTGAGATCGACCGATTGACCAAATGGTGCCAGCACAATAACCTGGCTCTCAACACCAGCAAAACCAAGGAACTGATTGTGGGCTTTGGAAGGGGTAGGATAGGGATCCACGATGGTGGGAAGGATCAACAACTTCAAATTCCTGGGAGTGCATATTTCTGAGGTTCCTGGTCCCAGCACACTGATACAATTATAAAGAAAGCACATCAGCGCCTCTACTTCCTGAGAAGATTACGGAGAGTTGGTATGTCAAGGAGGACTCTCTCGAACTTATACAGGTGCACAGTAGAGAGCATGCTGACTGGTTGCATCGTGGCTTGCTTCGGCAACTCGAGCATCCAGGAGCGAAAAAGATTGCAGAAAGTTGGGACCACTGACCAGTCCATCATCGGCTCAGATCCCTTCGATGGTGGGGTGGTCAATTGCAGTCGCTGCCTCAAAAAGGCTGCCAGCATCATCAAGGACGTACACTGGCCAGACACTCATCTCTCCGCTGCCATCAGGTAGAAGGTAGAGGAGCCTGAAATCTGGTACATCCAAGCTCTTGAACAGCTACTTCCCCACAGCCATCGGGCTATTAAACTCACCATCAAATAAATTCTGAACTATCCCCTTCTACTGATACTCTCCTCCGCTGGTCCTCGCCCTTAATTATTTTGTTTGACTGCTCCCATTTCCTCCAAATACAAGTCTTAGCTATGGGCACGCGCATGGGCCCTAGCTATGCCTGCCTCTTTGTTGGGTACGTTGAACAATCCTTGTTCGGGGCCTACCGCGGCCCTATCCCCGAACTCTACCTATGCTACATCGACGACTGCATTGGTGCTACCTCCTGCACCCACACACAACTCACTGACTTCATCCATTTCACCACTAACTTCCCTCCGGCACCCAAATACACTTGGACCATTTCCTACATTTCCCTACCATTTCTTGACATCACTATCTCCATGCAGGTGATAGACTACTGACTGACATCCACTATAAACCCACTGACTCTCTTGGCTATCTGGACTACACTTCTTCCCACCTTGCTTTCTGTATGGACTCCATCCCCTACTCCCAATTCCTCTGTCTACGCCGCATCTGCACCCAGGATGAGGTGTTCCACACCTGGACGTCCTCATTCTTCAGAGAACGGGGGTTCCCCTCTTCTACTATAGATGAGGCTCTCACCAGGGTCTCTTCTATACCCCGTGACGCCCTTTTCCTCACCTTCCACCCTACCAGCCATCACATACAACAAATAATCCTTTGACATTTTTGCCACCTCCAACGTGATCCCACCACTTGCCACATCTTCCTATCTCCTCCCCTGTCTGCTTTCCGCAGAGACAGCTCCCTCCAGAACTCCCAGGTCAATTTGTCCCTTCCGACCCAAACCACCCCCTCTCCGGGCACTTTCCCTTGCAACCGCAAGAAATGCTACATTTGTTGCTTTGCCTTCCCCCCCCACCCCCACCCCCCTTGACTCCATTCAAGCAGTCTTTCCAGGTGCGGCAGAGGTTCACCTGCACCATCTCCAACCTCATCTATTGCATCCGCTGCTCTAGGTGTCAGCTGCTCTACATCGTTGAGACCAAGCGCAGGCTCGGCGATCGCTTTGCCCAACACCCCCGCTCGGTTCGCAATTACCAACCTGATCTCCCGGTGGCTCAGCACTTCAACTACCCCTCCCATTCCAAATCCAACCTTTCTGTCCTGGGCCTCCTCCATGGCCAGAGTGAGTCCCACCGGAAATTGGAGGAGCAGCACCTCGTATTCCGCTTGGGTAGTTTCTCCAATTTCAGGTAGTCCCACCTGTCTCCTCCCCTACTCAGCTCTCCCTCAGCCCACTGGCTTCACCCCTTCCTTCCTTCTCCCCCCGCCCTCACATCAGTCTGAAGAAGGGTTTCGACCCGAAACGTTGCCTATTTCCTTCGATCCATAGATGCTGCCTCACCCGCTGAGTTTCTCCAGCATTTTTGTCTACTTTCGATTTTCCAGCATCTGCAGTTCATTCTTAAACAAAACTCTGAACTATAACAGCCTATTGCACTTTATCTGTTCATTTATTTGTGTATATATATGGTCTATGCTATATAGACACACTGAACTGTTCTGTATTCATAGCAAAGGGATTTGAGTATAGGAGCAGGGAGGTTCTACTGCAGTTGTACCGGGTCTTGGTGAGACCACACCTGGAGTATTGCGTACAGTTTTGGTCTCCAAATCTGAGGAAGGACATTATTGCCATAGAGGAAGTGCAGAGAAGGTTCACCAGACTGATTCCTGGGATGTCAGGACTGTCTTATGAAGAAAGACTGGATAGACTTGGTTTATACTGTCTAGAATTTAGGAGATTGAGAGGGGATCTTATAGAAACTTACAAAATTCTTAAGGGGTTGGACAGGCTAGATGCAGGCAGATTGCTCCCGATGTTGGGGAAGTCCAGGACAAGGGGTCACAAATTAAGGATAAGGGGGAAATCCTTTAAAACCGAGATGAGAAGAACTTTTTTCACATAGAGAGTGGTGAATCTCTGGAACTCTCTGCCACAGAGGGTAGTCGAGGCCAGTTCATTGGCTATATTTAAGAGGGAGTTAGATGTGGCTAAGGGGATCAGGGGGTATGGAGAGAAGGCAGGTACGGGATACTGAGTTGAATGATCAGCCATGATCATATTGAATGGCGGTGCAGGCTCGAAGGGCCGAATGGCCTACTCCTGCACCTAATTTCTATGTTTCTATGTATTTATGCTTACTATATTCTGTTGTGCTGCAGCAAGCAAGAATTTCATTGTCCTATCTGGGACACATGATAATAAACTCTCTTGACTTGACGAGGTTACGATTTGGGTCAGGACCCTTCTTCAGACCATTAAAATTAGTGTGCCTAGTCTTCCTTGGGTAAACTGGAACACTAAGAGAATGGCATGTTCCCTTACCGTGATGAACAAGGCATGCAAAGCAAAGCTCGCCCTGGTTTCCTTGTGCACACATGGACTGGGAATTCTCGAAGGATTCCAGGATGCTAATTTCCTTTTCCGATATAGACTTCCAGTTTGGAGATAGACACAAAGTGCTGAACCCTGCTGCCATTCTGGAGAAAAGGAATAGGTGGCGTTTCGGGTCGAGACACTTCTTCCGAAATGTCACCTCTTCCTTTTTTCCAGAGATGCTGCCTGACCGGCTGAGTTACTCCAGCATTTTGTGTATATCTTTGGTGTGAACCAGCACCTGCAGTTATTTTGGGCCTTGCAATTTTTAAGGCCCAGACAACCTCATAGCTTTTAAAGTGTAACCATCCCTCCAACGTGGAGGAACAATGAAAGTTCATTATAAAGACAGAAATTGCTGGAAATACAAAGGAAGTTGGGCTATATTACGGGAGAGGAAACTGCTAAGGTTTCAGGTTAAATCCCATACTTCAGTCAGAACTGGACTTTAAGGCTGAAGGTGAATCTGGACCTTCACAGCATCAATCTCTCAGTTGAATTAAACTGCAAATTGTTCATTAAATGTGCCTTAAGTAAAGAAACATTGTATTTTGCAGAGGATTGTAATCTGGCATAGAAGTTCTCTTGTACAATTTGCACAAACAAAAATGGAATTTGGAAATTTGATATTGGAAATGAGAGGCAGTTCCTCTGTTTCGGATAGAGTCTGTGTTGGTAAACATGGCTCTCCCAGTTGTCGAAACAGTGCAAGGTACTTTTATTTTGCCACCACGCTTCGTCATTTTTACGCCAATGGTCATCTATCCTTTACAACTCTGACAGTGTGACCTTATCGAAATAAAGTTCAACATATTGAACACAAAATTCTAGTTGTGACTGGACTGATGTTTGTAACAGTTCAATGTGATTTCCTTTTGCAACCTATGCCATTTATTCATGAAGTCCAGGATGAAGTTTGAATGTCATAGTTACCCCTTGAGTTCCCTCTCCTATCGGGCAAGAGGTACAGAAATACCCGTAGTCAGGATCGAACCTGTGAGGCAGCAACTCTACCGCTGTGCCACCATGCTGTCCATGTAATTCACTGTACTTGGCTCATTTACTTTTCTGTACTCTCAAACTGGCAACTTCCAAATGTCAAATTCTTGTACATGCAAATGTTGTGTTATTTATCTACAGAGTCTAACTGTTAGTGATGTACAAGCAAAATACTGCCTGTCACTGCTCTGACTGACTAGTATACTCTTGCATGTAACCCTTGGAGATCTAAGGGACACATTAGCCACGGGGAGGGTGGTGCTTATATGGAATGAGTTGCCAAAAGAGGTGGCAGTGACAGATAATATAACATGTAAAAGAGATAGTCCGAGTGTAAAGCAATATGAGCCTAATGTAGGCAAATGGAATTAACACAGATGGACATCTTGGTTGGTATGAGCGAGCTGAGCCAAAGGGCCCATTTCTGTGCTGCATGGCTCGATGACTGCAAACTTGCCTTTTGTTAGAATCCCTTTCTTCCCTCCTCCTTGATTAATATCTTGGTAGATTCCCAGAAGAATGAAGATCATTTCCTTGTTCCGATGGAAACCCGGAATTCTATTTGGGTGCAAGCTTAAGGGGCTGTCCCACTGTGGCAACATAATCCGCGAGTTCTGGCGAGTTTGCCCTCGACTCGTACTCGCAGCACAATCGACATGAGGTCCTAGGAGGTCTTTGTAACTCTCCTTCATGCTCGAGAGTAGTCCCCGCGCACCTGAGGCCTCAACTGGAGCTTTTTCAACATGCTGAAAAATGCCGGCGAGTTAAAAAAAAAAAAAAAAGCTGCCATGGAAAAAATTGTTACTTTTTTTACTCGTAGGTTTAGTCGAAGTAGGTCGTAGTAGGTCTACATGTTATTCGTTGGTTGTCGTAGATAGTCTTCAACATAGTCGAAGGAGGTAGTCTTCACTCTCCACTATTCGGTGTCCAATTTTCCAGAAGCTCATCGAAGCTAGTCTTTAACATAGTTGAAGGAGGTCTTCAACATGCCTTTTTTTTTTCAAACTCCTAAACTCTTCTAAACTCACCAATTAGGTTGCTGCAGTTGGACAGCCCCTTTCTTTTTTTGGTTGGAGTTACAGAATCCTGAAATTGGATGATTAACACCATGACTAGACATAATATCGCTGGATCTTGGTGGCAGTTTTGAAATATCTCATTAAATAACAAAGAGCCTTTGTGCGACATTTACAAACGAAAATAAATTTGACCTACTATCTATGGCTCTCATAATTTTGTGTTTCCGGTGTTCCAGAAAAGAACAATCCAAGTCTGTCCAACCAACCCTGTTGCTTCATCCAGGCATCACTGGGTTCTTTTTAAAAAAAGACACATAGTGCTTTGGTAACTCAGGGGGTCAGGCAGCATCTCTGGAGAAAATGGATGGGTGGGATCTTTCATCCCTAAACGTCACCTGTATGTACATGAAATGTTGCCAGACTAGCTGAGTTACTCCAGCACTGTCTTTCTTTTGTAAAGCAGCATCCTTGTAATCCGTAAATCTGGTAAACCTATTCCAAAGCCTCCATATCCCTTTCTGTAGTGGGGCGACCAGAACTGCGTTCAATACTCCAGATGCGGCCTAACCAATGTCCTATACGGTTGCATCATGACTCCCTGACTCTTGTACTCGGTGCCCCGAGCTATGAAAGCAAGTATACCATATGCTGCCTTGAGTAATTTATTGTAAACATTGTATTTGCCAGAAATTCTAGTGCAGCATTTGTATGGCTCCCTGCATGACTGGTTAAACCCTCATTGTGTATGCCGAAGTACCAGGCAGATTGAATTTCCATTAATAAGGCCTGCATGGTTGGTCGATTTTAAGCCTGCTGCTGGATTTAATTACAAGCTTTCGGGAGCAGGGTTACACTTGGGTTTGTATTTGTTTAGTTTCCTCTTCAGCTTTTCTGCAGTGGAGTTTTTGTATGTTGCTCATCTTGAAGGCTGCTGCTTGAAGATGTTGGAAATCTGGTTTTGAAGCACAAGAACCTCAAACATGCTTTATTTGGCACCTGAAGTTTTAAAGTCTCCTGTTCTCACTGGAGCTTCTACTTTGCTGTTTAATAAGAAATGTGGAGCAGAAAATGGGGATTTTAACTGCCCCACAGGTGTGAGTGCTCATGTTGCACGCTGATTATCTTTTGCACACGAACCTCAGCAGGTTGCTTATCAACTGGAGAGGATCAAAACTGTGGCAGATCCTGTCCTGTTATAAGTAAGTTTGAAGAAAGGTCTCTACCCAAAACGTCACCCATTCCTTCTCTCCAGAGATGCTGCCTGTCCCGCTGTGTTGCTCCAGCAGTTTGTGTCTATCTTAAATACAGTTTAAGTTTGACTTGAATTGAGGAAAAACAGATTCCCAGTTTGGCACACTGAAAGCAATGTCTCTCTCTCTTTCTCCGTCTCTCTCTCTTTCTCCGTCTCTCTCTCTTTCTCCGTCTCTCTGACTCTCTCTCTCTCTCCCTCCTCTCCTCTCTCCCTGGTTTTTCCCCTTTCCTGATATCCACATCCAATAAATGAAGAAATAAAGCATTTCCAGGTACTCGGCACCAGAAGGTGCACAATAGAAAACGGTTTAGGGGTGATGGTGGTCGAGGTTAATGCCCGACTTTACCAAGTGGAGAAGCAAGCTATGTTTGCCATGTGAGGTTCTGGAGAGAGCTTTTTAAAAAATTATGCATTTCCTTGGAATGCTTGACTCTAGACCTTGGATCAGCCATGATCGTATTGAATGGCGGTGCAGGCTCGAAGGGCCGAATGGCCTACTTCTGCACCTATTTTCTATGTTTTCTATAACATTGCTGTGACATTCTTTGGATTTCTGTGGCATCTTTAACAGCCTCTTGGTTATGTTAATTCTCCAATCCTCTAATTACAGCATTTGGTCGTGAGCCAAACCAACAATGCCTGACCAGCTCCATTTTAAAAGGCTACCAGTGTTTACTCTTTAACAATTGCAAGCAAATGACTGCCCCAAAAGCATTATTGCGATTGGATTGTAATAAAAGGTTTATCCTTTCTGCAACGTTGTGAGGTTATGGTTTAATTCGCAACATGCCTGGTGGATGTCTCGAGTTCTTTCACCATAGTGATGAAGCTCCTGTAAATACAGGGAACTCCCATTTCAACGGCTTCTTTGTGTTCTTCCAGTGACTTCTTTGACTTTCTAATTATTGCCTTCAGTGCAGTGGTACGGTTTCTTCATATAATTTACAGACAAGCTCAAACCTATTCAACTTTTCCTTTTTTGTGCCACCTGGGGCTAAGAAGACTGAAGTCATTTACAGCTTGGAATTGCTAGTTCTCTCCTCCCTCTGCCCTTCATTCTAGCTTTAATGACTCGGTGGTGAAACCTAGTGCAAACCAATCCTACTACTGAAGAAGGGTTTCGGCCCAAAACGTTGCCTATTTCCTTCGCTCCATAGATGCTGCTGCACCAGCTGAGTTTCTCCAGGAATTTTGTGTACCTACTACAATTATTGCTATGTGTATTGGAACCGCTGACCACTGCAGCCAATGAAATCTCATTGCATCTGCTTTATGGTTAGAAACAAGAAATTGCAGATACTGGCTTACAAAAAAAAAAGACAAAGTGCTAGAGTAACTCAGCGGGTCGGGCAACATCTCTGGCGAACATGGGGAGGTGATGTTTCGGATTGGTACCCTTCTTCAGGCTGATTGTGGTGGGGAGGAATGCTGTCACTTGTCAGGCTATCCAGCTCTTTTGCAGTTTTTAACTCTTTCCCCCCCCCCCCCCCTCCCCAAATCAGGCTGAAGAAAGATCCTGACTCGAAACGTCACCTATCCATGTTCTCCAGAGATGCTGCCTGACCTGCTGTTACTTCAGCACTTTGTGCCCTTTTTATTGGATTGCTTCTACTAGGGCAGCAAAGAAAGTGTGACCTTTCCCGAGGATAAGATAATTAACTGGGAGTCATCCTTGCTGGTAGGGGAAGGTGTGGGTGGTGTGGGAGGGAATGAGCGAGCAGTGTAAATTGCATAAGAACTGCATTGGGTGTGACTGGTTCATACCAAAATAGTATAGATTTCAACATTTGGCATGAGATTGTGCACTATTTGTAACCAAACTAATATTAGCTTAGTGGTTGTAAAACAATCATTGACTTTGGCTTTGAATGTATCATTTAGAATGGACACCAGTGCTCATTCTTTGAAGCCGCCCATAGTTTTATTACGTGTAGGATAGAACTCCAGATGCTAGTTTAAACCGAAGGTAGACACCAAATGCTGGAATAACTCGGCGGGACAGGCAGCATCTCTGGAGAGAAGGAACGGGTGACGATTCAGGTCTGAAGACGCCCATTCCTTCTCTCCGGAGATGCTGCCTGTCCCGCTGAGTTACTCCAGCATTTTGTGTCTACCATAGTTTTATTGTGCCGTTTTTGGGGACTGTGGTAACTGAATAATGGACAATAGGTGCAGGAGTAGGCCATTCGGCCCTTCGAGCCAGCACCGCCATTCAATGTGACCATGGCTGATCAACCTCAATCAGTACCCCGTTCCTGTTTTCTCCCCACATCCCCTGACTCTGCTATCTTTAAAGCCCTCTCTAGCTGAAAGTATTCAGAGAATCGGCCTTCACAGCCCTCTGAGGCAGAGAATTCCACACTCACAACTCTCTGTGAGAAAAAGTGTTTCTAAATAGCTTATTCTTAAATTGTGGCCCCTGGTTCGGACTCCCCCAACATCGGGAACATGTTTCCTGCCTCTATCATGTCCAAACCCTTAATAATCTTATATGTTTCAATAAGATATCCTCTCATCCTTCTAAACTCCAGAGTATACAAGCCCAGCCGCTCCATTCACTCAGCATATGACAGTCCCGCCATCCCGGGAATTAACCTTGTAAACCTACGCTGCACTCCCTCAATAGCAAGAATGTCCTTCCTCAAATTAGGGGAGCAAAGCTGCACACAATACTCCAGGTGTGGTCTCACTAGGGCTCTGTACAACTGCAGAAGGACCTCTTCGCTCCTATACTCAACTCCCCTTATTATAAAGGCCAACATGCCAATCGCTTTCTTCACTGCCTGCTGTATCTGCATGCTTACTTTCATTATTCAAATATTTTTTTTGAATTCTTGCAGTTTTCGAGGTTAATGAACTGGAGTTCAAGTGATTCTCATTGCAAGTTGATGGGCAGTTTTTTTCAAAGGCAGAATTTTCTGGCTGTGCCTTTTGGTATCCTGATTAACTCTTAAGCTTTAAGAACATAATAGCTCCCGCATTTGCTTCTTGTTTCTTATCAAGTAGTGGATAGGGTAAAATGGTGTATGGCCTACTCCTCGTAGAGTGCAAATGCTGTTTGGTACACAATGCAATCAGTCTTAGACCTCTTTCACATTCTCTCCCAATCCCCTGCTGATATCATCGTTGCTGAAAAATATAGCTAACCCTGTCCTGAATATGGTCATTGTCTAAGGTAATGCACCGTCAGCCCTTTCATTTGTATCTGTCATTCCCCGAGGGTTATGTCTTGGGTTATTTTGTCCTACATGCTATACTTCAGCAGTATCATTTACAAGTCTGCTGCCAACTTTCACAAACATGAAGACAACTTCAGCTTTGTCCCTTCAGTTTTCCGAATTCTTTGTCAATCATAGAGCTGCTTAAGTGTTGTCCTGGATAAAGGGCTGTTTACTTTAGCATTTTTTTTTGTTGCATATCTTTCATTCATTCGTTCTATATCTCTATATCGCCATCTGTATCTCTTGTTTTTCTTTCCCATGACTCTCAGTCTGAAGGCTCTCGACCCGAAACGTCACCTATTCCTTTTCTCCAGAGATGTTGTTTGACCCGCTGAGCTGTCTTATTTAAAGAGAAATTTCCCATTGGCTTGGCATTAACACAGCATGTTTGACTTGATTAAATCTTACATTCACATCCCTCCTTACAGTTGGGAGTTGACTGTGTTTGATGTTGAGCTTCATACTGGGATAATTACTCTTAATTCCATGTTTCTTTAACTGTTTTTATCATATTCCTTTCTTCCAGGCTACAGGTGCTTGACAATAGACAATAGTGCAGGAGTAGGCCATTCGGCCCTTTGAGCCAGCACCGCCATTCAATGTGATCATGGCGGATCATCCCCAATCAGTACCCCGTTCCTGCCTTCTCCCCATATCCCCGACTCCGCTATCTTTAAGAGCCCTATCTAGTTCTCTCTTGAAAGTATCCAGCCACCACCCTCTGAGGCAGAGAATTCCACAGACTCACAACTCATAACAACGGGCGGGTTAATAGGCAACCTGTTAGACAAAAGCCAGATATGAAAAGCAGCACCTTTCCATGTAATCCAGCAATGCTATGCAACCAGCTGAGTTACTCCAGCATGTTGTCTCTGTTTTTTGCAGAAAAGCATCTGCAGTTCCTGGTTTCTGAATTCCTGCAGCAATTTAATTTTTGTCTGATCAATGGTTTACTTGCTTTCTTTTGAGGTTATTTTAAATTGTTTCAAGATTGAAATTTTTTTTCCTGGTTGTTAACCATTTTTGATGTTTCATTTATGCTGTTTAAAACACTCTGAAAATAAAAAAATTATAAAATTTTTTTTTTTTTAATCTTTAAAAAAAAGACTTGCATGGTTTACACAAGAAATGTTGGATCAATAATAAGGAACACTATGGGCATTTGGTTTATTAGAGATGTAGGATAGACCATCAAAAGGTCATAAGTGATTGGAGTAGAATTAAGCCAGTCTACTCCGCCATTCAATTATGGCTGATCTATCTATCTCCTTTCCCCATTCGCCTGCCTGCTCCCCATAACCTCAGACATCTGTACTAATCAAAAATCTATCTATCTCTGCCTTAAAAATATCCTCCGACTTGGCTTCTGCAGCCTTCTGTGGCAAAGAATTCCACAGATTCACCTTTGACAAAATAAATTTCTTCTCATCTTCCAAAGAGAACGCCCTTTAATTCTGAGGCTATGACATCTTTAGTCTGAGACTCTCCAACTAGTGGAAACATCCTCTCTAGGATGTGAGAAAGGATTTGGGAGTGCAGGAAAAAATTGACATGAAATGGCCTTGGCAAGCAGGCTTAAGGAAAATCCCCCACATCTGTAAGCTTGTTGAAAGTCACATGGTAGTTAGGGATCAGTAGATTCCTTTAGAGACCAAAAAGGAAATCTATTTGTGGAGCCAGGAGATATGTGTGGAATACTTCTCGTTGTTATTCATAAGGTAGAAGGATGTGGACTGTGAGCGAAGGCCTATGTTGATATTACGGTGCGTAGTACTGTGTCAGCAAGTAATTGAAGATATTAGCACACATTAAGGTGGATACATCCCAGGGGCTGTATCCCCATATGCTATGGAAAGAGAGGAAGGCGTTTTACTGGGTCTCTGAGATTTTTGCATCTTCATTTGATATGTGTGAGGTGCCAGAAGACTGGAGGATGGTTAATATTATTCCTTATTTAAAAAGGGGGGTAAGGATAAGCCAGAAAACTACAGGTTCATGGTTAGATCAAGATTCCCGCACTTACAATTGGGACCAGAAAATGGCACGAAACTAGGTATACTGTATAAGTGCTTATTTATAGTGATACACTAAAGGGCCTGTGCCACTTAGGCGATTTTTCAGCGGACTGCCAGCGAATGCGAAGTTCACAGCACTCGCCTGAAAAACCGGGAACTGGAACAGTGACTGTCAGAGTGGAACACGAGCGCACACACACACGAGATAGTTGTGGCAGATACTATAACAACAGTTGGACAGGTGCATGGATAGGACAGGTTTGGAGGGATATGGACCAAGGTGGGACGAGTGTAGCGGTCTGAAATTCACACTGTGCAAAGCCAATGTGATACATACACACCACGATGAACAGGAAGGCTAATGGCCCTGTCCCACGGTACGAGTTCATTCCAAGAGCTTTCCCGAGTTTGCCCTGATTCGAACTCGGAGATTTACGGTAATGGCCGCTCGTCGGTACTTGGGGCTCTCGTGGACAATTTTCAACATGTTGAAAAATCTTCATGAGTCTCCCCGAATACCTGCCGTTAGCGTTACGAGCCGCTAAGAGACGTCCCCGAGCTCCGACATACCCGCTACATTCATTCTCCGTGCTTCCCACGAGTTTGATTTTTTTTTAACTCGGGAGAGCTCTTGGAATGAACTCGTACTGTGGGACAGGGCCTTAGATGGCAAGCACAGTGTACAGTAAGTCCTTTAAAGTAGGGGGGGGGGGGGGGAGGAGAAGGAGTGGAGACACTTTTAAGAAGCCAAACAACTTTTAGTAAGCCAGAGATACGCAGCTGTGACGTTTGGCAGGCATTTAACCGGTCAGTTATCCTTGGTTCTGAATGAGCCAATGAAAATGCCCGTTCAGCAAAGGCGATTAACTAAAACTAACTACGACTTCCTCGACTACCCGTAACTACATGGCGACCAATTTTTGGTCACGGAAATTTATTTCAACATGTTGAAAAATTTGCGGCAACCATACTGAGGTCGCGACTAGTTCCCTGAATGCGGGAACTCCTCGCAACCATGAAGGAGACTCACCAGAGACCACCAGCGAACATGTGGCAACCACGAGGCAAGCGCAGAGTCTCCTGCACTTGCCTAAAAAGTCGCCCAAGTGGGACAGACCCTTAAACCAAACAGAAATTCCTAGCGCACCTGGCGCAAGCTGTATCCTCTGAGTTACTCTGAAGAAGGGTCTCGACCTGAAACGTTGCCCATCGCCTTCGCTCCATAGATACGGCCTCACCCGCTGAGTTTCTCCAGCATTTTTGTCTACCCAGAATTTTGTCTATATCTTTAGTGTAAACCAGCATCTGCAGTTGCTTCCTACTTTGTTGGTTGAGTTTTGGTCATGGAATGTAATCGAGAATCTCTGTGAAATTGTACAATGCCGTCAATATGTTTGAATGAATGTTTACAGTTAATTTCTCGGCAGCTGATCGGAATATTGTCTCCCTTTTCTACTATAGAAGGAGGCACGTTTCAAGGGGTGCCTAAAGGAACCACCGTACTCAATGACCTTCCAGCGAGATGTCAGATCGTTTGGGGCAAACTGCAAAGGGAAAGGATGGAAAAACCAAGTACTCGTCACTCAACCTATTTGATACTTACAAAGGAAAGTCCTTAGAAACCCAGAAACCTACAGGTAATTTGAGAGCAATCGCGATGGCTGGGTGGTTGTTGTTGTTAAAAAGCCTGCAAGGACTTGTTCTTGCCAGTCTTTGTATATGTGTTCGTTCCTAGGAGTGCTTTGGTCCAATTTTAAATCGTTCAATAGACGATAGGTGCAGGAGGAGGCCATTCAGCTCTTCCAGCCAGCACCTCCATTCACTATGATCATGGCTGATCATCCCCAATCAGTACCCCGTTCCTGCCTTCTCCCCATATCCCTGACTCCGCTATCTTTAAGAGCCCTATCTAGCTCTCGCTTGAAAGCATCCAGAGAACCTGCCTCCACCGCCCTCTGAGGCAGAGAATTCCACACTCACCACTCTCTGTGAGAAAAAGTGTATCCTTGTCTCCGTTCTAAATGGCTTACTCCTTATTCTTAAACTGTGACCCCTGGTTTGGACTCTCCCACCTTGTTAATCTGCTTGACGTTTCAAGTATTTGTAGCCATGTGCTTTGAGACAAAACTTTTTTTTTCCCCTTGTACTCCTGAAAATCTTGAAAGTGAAGTAATACTCCTGGCCCTGTACATTTGCAATTCTGTGGCAAGTGATCACTTGGCAGGCTTTCTTTCCCAGTACTGATCCCTCACCTCCTCCCTCTGCTTGGGTATGTGCCAGTTTTGCCCTTGGTGCCAAGTAACCCAACAACAGCTAGTATTCAAACAGCACAGTAGCGCAATGAGAGAGCTGCTGCCTCCACGATCCAGCGACCTGACTTTGATCCTAGCTTGCGGTGCCATCTGCGTGGACGTTGCACATGGCTTTTCCCCACCTGCTCTAGTTTCCTCTCCAGTCCTGTGTGAGAATGATTAATTAATTGGCCACTTTAACACTCATTGGACAATCTGGGTGGAGTGTGATTGGGGGGTGGGGGGGGGGTTGGTGGTTAGTGGTGCAGAGTTAATGGGAATACAGAAATGAGGTACTACAAGTTGGTTTACCAAAAAAACACAAGGTGCTGGAGCAACTCAGCAGTCAGGCAGCATTTCTGGAGAATATAAGTGATTGGAGTAGCATTAGGCCATTCGGCCCATCAAGTCTATGCCATTCAATCATGGCTGATCTACAGTATCTTTCCCTCTTAACCCCATTCTCCTGCCTTCTCCCCATAACCTCTGACACCAGTACTGAGTTCTCCAGGGTTTTCTCACCCACCCTGTCCTAACACAGCTATTGTTACAATTTTAATGTTCTAACGTCATCAGTTTAACTTGCATTCTTGATGATCAACTACAATTTAAGTAGTTATATAATGTGATATATTGTGGGTGAGGAAACAAACATTTTTAAACATCATCCATTCCTTTTCTCCAGAGAATGTGGTGTTTTGGGAAGAATGTTTCCACCCCAGACCATCACCTATTCATGTGTAGGAAAGAACTGCAGATGCTGGTTGGAATCGAAGATGGACACAAAATGCTGGAGTAACTCAGCAGGACGGGCAGCATCTCGAAAGAGAAAGAATGGGTGACGTTTCGCATCTCGACCTGAAACGTCACCCATTCCTTCTCTCCAGAGTTGCTGCCTGTCTGGCTGAGTTACTCCAGCATTTTGTGTCATTATCTATTTATGTTCTCCAGAGATACTGCCTGCCCTGCTGAGTTACTCCATCGCTTTTTGACTTTTATTAATTCATGGGAACGCTGGGCCAATACAGTTTATTACGTGAGATGTGATTGCTAGTCTGTGTGGGTTATAGGTCCTATTTTATGACCTTTGATGCCTTTTATATACCAGTATATTGTTAAACACTATTAAAACAAATCTTGAGAATTGTGCTGCATGTAGAGAGGCTTGTGCAGAGACCCGAAACGTCACCTATTCCTTCGTTCCATAGATACTGCCTCACCCGCTGAGTTTCTCCAGCATTTTTGTCTACCAAATTTAATGGTGGTAATCTAGTCTAAAGAAGTCCAGAGAGGTGATTGCAGACCAGCACAATGACCAGTTGATCTGTTAATTTGGACAATTGTATAAACAAGTTTGGCAGACACAAAATGCTGAAGTAACTCAGCGGGTGAGCAGCATCTCTGGAGACAAGGAATGGGTGACGTTTTGGGTCGAGACACTTCACTGATGTCAGGGGAGGGGGCGGATCAAAGATAGAATGTAGGCGGAGACAGCAAAACTGGTGGGAGAACCGGGAAGGGGATGGAGAGAGTAAGCAAGGGCTATCTGAAGTTGGAGAAGTCAATGCTCATATAGCTACATTCTTTATTTGTCCCACCCCCTCCCCTGACATCAGTGTGAAGAAGGGTGTCAACCTGAAACATCATCCATTCCTTCTCCAGAGATGCTGCCTCACCCGCTGAGTTACTCCAGCATTTTGTGTCTACCTTCGATCTAAACCTGCAAACGAGTTTGGCATCTTCTTTGGGCCTGGATGCCACGTAATATTTTGCTGTTTGCGACGGGGCCCTTTCAAATGCTATCTCTGTTATGTGGTTCTTAAGTCTGTTCCTCTCCCTTGCCTTCAGGGCATTTTTATTGCTAAGATGATTTGATGTATTGTTTTGGGCTAATGCTAACCAGAAGGAGTCATAGGATTAAGAATTTTTGGAGCACCAACAGTGAAGAAAGCAGGCCAATCGATAGGAGTTTAGGTGGATTTACCTCAAAGAATATTAGATTCCTTTTCCCTTTCTCGACCAGTTTTGGTGGTAATGCACCAACTGCGCCTAGCGACATTGCGAAAGGAATAAACGGGGACAGTACAGTTCTTTTTGTCCCACATTATCTGCGATGACCATGATGCCAAGTTGATTCAATTTCTTCCGCCTGCATGCTGTCCACATCGCTCCAATCCCTGCATGTCCTTGTGCCCCGTTACAAGCCTCTGAAATGCCACTCTCATATCTGCTTCCACCACCACACTGGCAGCACGTTCCAGCTGCCCACCTGTAGAAAGCAAAATTTGCCTTGCAAGTAGGCAATAGGTGCAGGAGTAGGCCATTCAGCGCTTCGAGCCAGCACCGCCATTCGCTGTGATCATGGCTGATCATCCACAATCAGTACCCCGGTCCTGCCTTCTCTCTATATCCCTTGACTCTGCTATCTTTAAGAGCTCTATCTAACTCTCTTGAAAGCATTCAGAGATTTGACCTCTACTGTCTTCTGAGGCAGAAACTTCCACAGATTCACAACTCTCTGGGCTAAAAAGGTTTTTCATCATCTCCGTTCTAAATGGCCTAGCCTTTATTCTTAAACTGTGGCCCCTGGTTCTGGATTCCCCCAACATCAGGAACACATGCCCAATCCCTTAATAAACTTATGTTTCAATAAGAGACCCTCTCATCCTTCTAAATTCCAGAGTATACAAGCCCAGCCGCTCCATTCTATCGACATATGACAGGCCCACCATCCTGAGAATTAACTTTGTGAACTTTTCCCCTCTCACCTTGAAGCTATGCCATCTAGCCTTTGATGTTTCCACTTTGGGAGGGTGGTATGGTGTGGGGAGTAGGTTCTGACTGTCTAGCTTTCCTGTGCCTCTCATTTTCTATACTTCTATCAGGTCTCCCCTTGGCCTCGGGTGCTCCAGAGAAAACAATCCGTGCATCAAACCTTTCCTTATAGTTAATACCCTGTAATCCAGGCAGCATTTTGGTAAACCACTTCTGCACACTGCCCAAAGCAGCCACATCCATCCTGTAATTAATGCCTTGCAGAGCTTCTTACCAAAGACAACAATTGGAGCTAATTGCAATTATTATGCTCTTTCAGCTCATTTTCTGAGTCGCTTCAGTCATAGGCAACCCGCTAATTGTATCTCCACGGAAGACACAAAAAGTTGGAGTAATCTCTGGAGAGAAGGGATGGGTGGCGTTTCCGGTCGAGACCCTTCTTTCTCCACTCCATTCTCCTTTCTCTTTTTCTGCTCCCCCCAAATCCATTTTGCAAAATAACAGGACAGTCTAGCTTTTTTTTTTGTACGAGACAGAGGATGCCAGGGAGCTGAGATGTGGAATCTATACGGCTTAATTTTTAATGAATGTATGAATCTGTTAAAATGTATATAATGGAGTCGGACAGCACAACCCAGGCCCTTCGGCCCACCACATCCATGCTGACCTTTTATGCTCTTCGATGCTAATGGCATTTCCCTGCATTTGGTCACATCCTCAGCGCCAACTCTCCTCTTCGCCAAACCAACAAGACTGCCTATTTCGCAAAGAGTAATAACTTCCCAGTTTCAGTTAAACATCTGTTTTTAACATCTCCAATTTATTTTTGGAACAATAGTATTTCTCATTCAGGTTTTATCAATGTTCACAATAATGTCCTTGTTTTCCTCCTCTCAAGCAATGCGCGTAGCCTTGTCCTGCAGTTGAACTGACAATTTCTCAAGTCTCTGGGTGGTTGTGAGAGGCTGTGCTGCTGGATCTGTTGTATAAAAAAAAATAATAATAGTGAGGCTTCAGCCAAAATATTGCATGCAGTTTACAGTTACAGTGCAAACTAGGCCCTTCAGCTCACCGAGTCCACACCGACCAGCGATTTCCCCCCGTGAACTTTTCTCTCACCACACACACACACACACACACACACACACACACACACACACACACACACACACACACACACACACACACACACACACACACACACACACACACAAATTAACCTACAATCCTATATGTCTTTCAAGTGTGGAAATAAATCGAAGATCTTAGAAAACACACGCATACCACTGGGAGAAAGTACAAACTCCATACAGACAAGAACCCAAAGTCGGATCAAAACCAGTTCTCTGGCGCTCTACCGCGACGCCACCCTTCTTTCTGTCACTAGACTACCATAAAGATGCGACACCAGTAGAGAGGATGCAATGGATGTGTGGCTGGGTGTTACACAATGTTAATTATGATAGGTGGTTGGTCTGATTGGGGCGTTTATCTTGAAGCAAAGGAAACTGCAATGATGTCAAATTACGTACGGAATGAAGTAAGGCCAGGCATGTTAAATAGAACAAATTGGTTTCCCTTTAGGAAGACCTTGTAGCTTGATGTCTATTAAAAATAATTGATGAAATGATTAGAAAAAAAGGAGTGCTTAAATGTTCCACTGATGCTGGTGGGATTCTCTACCTGGCATCCAGAAAGTGTGGTGGAAGCAAAATGCCTCTAATCTTGAAACAAAATGCTCTTTGACCCATAACACCCATAACACTGCCGTGGAATCAACAACATCAAACAATATCAACATCGTCTAGTGGCTCTTTCTGTACCACATCTTTAAGTAATCATCGTTTATTAGCCAAATGGAGTTGTATAGTACTGAGATATGCCATTTGACCCACCATTTCCTTACTGGCCATTGTTCCCATCAACATTTATGCCATTTGTTCACATTGGGTCCATATTCATCTATGTATCAACAGATCATGTAGGTGCACAGAGTTTCTTGCCCAGAGTAGGTGACTCGAGAACCTAAGGACGTAGGTTTAATCTGAAGGGGGAAAGATTTAATTGGAATTCGAGGGGTAACTTTTTCACACAGAGGGTGGTGTGTGTATGAAACAAACAGCCAGTGGAGGTAGTTGAGGCAGGGACTGTGCCAACATTTAAGAAACAGTTAGACAGGTACATAGGACAGGTTTGGAAGGATATGGACCAAACGCAGGCAGGTTGGAACTGGTGCATGTTGGCCGGTGTGGGCAAGTTGGGCTGAAGGGTCTGATTCAACACTGCATGACTCTATATAGGCGGTCCTGGCTGATAGAAAGCTGAGAGCAGGACTTGAATCGTCATCACTGACTTCTTGCACACAAGGCGATACAGCTGCTAATTGACCACCAGACTATTTTGATGAAATAGTGGATTGAATGTAATTCTGATCAAAACGTTGCACAGACTGCCATTGTTTGACTGTGTCCATCATTAACCCACTATCTGAGTGGTGCAGTATGAATCGCACAGCTGTGGCTGTGCCTTGTGATTTACTCTATGCCCACTACAATATTGACCGGCAAAGCTCAGCGGCAGAGTTGCTGCAGTAGAGAGCCAGAAACCCGGGTGCAATCATGACTACAGGCGTTGTCAGTACGGAGTTTGTGCGTTCACCCTGTGACCTTGTGGGTTTTTCCTGGGTGCTCAGGTTTCCTCCCACATTCCAAAGACGTACAGTTTTCGGTAAAAATTGTAAATTGTCCCTCGTGTTAAAGACCTGTCCCACTTACGCGACCATTACAGGTGACTGCCGGTGCCCATCATAGGTCACCAAATTATAGTGTCTTTCTGGTCGCCGCTGAATTTTCAAAATGTTGGAAATTTCGGCGGCCTATCATGGGTGCCGGCAGTCAGGTCAAAAGTCAAAAGTCAAAGTATCCTTTATTGTCATTCAGACCTTTTGGTCTGAACGAAATTTCGTGCCTTGCAGTCATACATATAATAAAAATAACAAAAACACACAATAAACACAAATTTAACATCCACTACAGTGAGTTCACCAGGCACCTCACTGTGATGGAAGGCAAAAGTCTTAAAGTCGCATGTAAAGGTCGCGTAAGTGGGACAGGCCCTTTAGTGTGCAGGGATCGCTGGTCGACACTCGTTGAGCCGAAGGGCCTTTTTCTGCGCTGTATCTCTAAACAAAACTAAATATTGTCTCTGTCTTTTGACGCAGCTAATCTGAATGCCCGTATATGTTTGTTTTTCCGTTGACAGTCACCGCACGTCATGGATTGCAGAGTCTCGGTAAAGTTGCCGCTGCTCGGCGTATGCCACCCCCTGCAAACCTGCCAAGCTTAAAAGCAGAAAATAAAGGCAATGACCCCAATATTTCTTTAGTACCAAAAGACGGAACAGGATGGGCAAGCAAGCAAGAATCGCAAGACCAAAAGAGGTAAGTGCTTTTAACAGTTATCGCCCTGGACATTCGGGATAGGAGGCTGCACAGGATTCTTGTTTCTGTTGCACTAAATGTTCTTGTATTGAGATCCCAACACTAACTTGTCTGCAAATTATATTGGAAATAGCCAAATAGTGTTTTTTTTTCTTTTTGCATTACTTCTCTGGACATTGGCATTGCTGGTAAAACTGGTATTTATTGCCTATCTTTAAAATGCCCTTGTGGTGGTTCCTCTTTCCACAAATGAGCTTCTACTTTGAAACTTTTTCCACGAGTAGTAGCTCTACTCAATAACCAAAAATCTGTAGCCTCTTTTTGCTCTGATATTTTATTTAATGCACATGTTTTATTATTAATGTTTTATATTTCAATCTTACCTGTCACTGTATGTCATGTTGTCACTTGCGGGCAGAGCACCATGGCAAATTCCTTGTATGCGAATACTTGGCCAATAAACTTATTCATTCATTCAAACATTGCAATCCTCGTGGTTAAGCAATTCGAACTACAGCAACGATGAAGGATTACTAATACATATTATAGCATAGTATAATACCCGGTGATGCAGCGGTAGAGTTGCTGCCTTACAGCGAACGCAGCGCCAGAGACCTGGGTTCGATCCTGACTGCGGGCGCTGTCTGTACGGAGTTTGCACGTTGTCCCCGTGACCTGTGTGGGTTTTCTCCGAGATCTTCGGGTTCCTCCCACATTCCAAAGACGTACACATATGTCGGTTAATTGGATTGGTAAATGTAAAAATTGACCCTAGTGGGTGTGGGATAGTGTTGATGTGCAGGGATCGCTGGTCGGCGCGGACCCGGTGGGCCGAAGGGCCTGTTTCCGCGCTGTATCTCTAAACTACCTAAACAAATCACGATGCTCCATGAATTGGCAGGGAACCTGCATGCGGTTGTGTTCCCATGTGTTTGTTGCCATTGTTCTTCGTATAAAAGGTCATGAGCTCTAGAAATGGCCTAGGAAGATAATGGCAATGCATTTAATGTGCGATACCCTGTCTCCACTGCATGTCAGTGCATGGTGGAGGGAATAAAGGCTTCAAGATGGTTAGTGGAGCACCTCATTCGTCCAGCACTGAGACAGTGTGCTGCTTAGATCTAGATGTGGCCGAGTTTCTTGAGATTTGTTGGCACTGCAAGCAAGTGGAGTGTATTCCATCTGATTTGTGCCTTGTAGATGGTCGAAATGCCTCGAGTGTCAGGAAATGAGTCGCCCGCCTGCAGGATATCGGCTTCTGACTTATTCTTGTAGTCATGCTACTCGTGTTCCAGGTTAATGATGAACCTGAGGTTATTGATGATTAAAGTATGGTCAGTGTTCATGCCAAGAGTAGGTTCCCTCTTGTTGGAAGAGAACCTTGTCTGGCATCTGTGCATGACTGTCTTCTTCTTGCGTATGGTGTGCACAGCCTAAAGTTCTGGGTCAACTTGTTCTATTTGATCTTGTTTGTGCACGTCGGGTTGATTGCATTAGTCCAAACAGGGTGCACCACGTGAAGGTTGCAATCTCCCACTCCTGGATGAATGCTACTTGCCACGTACCGTGCTCGATTTGTTGTTGTCTCGGCTCGATGCATTTATTGGCTGCAAACATAATCGAATTGCAAAAATAATGAAAAATGATAGTCCTGGGGAACACTCCTAATTTAATAATGGATGGCAGAACAGTCCGTGATAAAGCAACTGAAGGTGGTTGGGTCGATTAATGTTCTGTTGCTGGGATGGTTGACCCCTCTTCCTCTTTTTTTCTACACACACTGCCCCTCCCCCCTCCTCCCTCACCCGCCCCTCTCCTCCCCTCTGCAACCCCCTGACCATTCGATAAACATGAAATCCCGGAGTAGCTCAGTGAGTCTGGCAGCATCCCTGAAGATAAAGAATAGGCCACGATCCTGCTTGGAACCCGACCTGAAAAGTTGCCTATTCCTTTTCTCCAGAGTTACTCCAGCATTTTGTGTCCATCTTCGGTATAAACCAGCATCTGCAGTTCCTTCCTACACACACCAGTTGCCCATCTGACTTCAGCCATACAGGGGTGCCTCAATTCAGCACTCATTTCTTCTTCTTATCGAGTGCACACACAAAATTAGAAGTTGTTCAGCCAGAGCTGAACACACTTTTCGGCATCCACATACAATGGTGTCTGTCTTGTCGTTTCTTGTGCGTGGTGGTGGAGAGATTGGTGGAAACAGGGCTGTGACGTGACCCCAGCACTCACTTGAGTATTATTTTGTTGGCAAGGGCAGGCACTTTGCTTGCCTCAAATTCAACTGTCTGGTCCATGTTAGGAGCAAGGAAGTGATGTCTGGAGGCGTGTGTTCCTTGTGAAATCCAAACTGGGTATGAGTGAGTAAGCACCGCTCAATCGCAATGTGGCCTAAGTTACTGATTTGGGCAATAGTCAGCTGAATTTGAATTGTCTGTGAAAGGATATACCTAGGCGACGTTCCACATTGCTTTGCCAGTGCCAGTACTATAGCTTTAGGCCACAGTGGCGCAGCGGTAGAGTTGCTGCCTTACAGCTAATGCAGTGCTGGAGACCCGGGTTCGATCCCGACTACGGGTGCTGTCTGTACGGAGTTTGTACGTTCTCCTCGTGACCTGCGTGTGTTTTCACCGAGATCTTCCGTTTCCCCCCCCCCCCCCACACTCAAAACGTACAGGTTTGTAGGTTAATTGGCTTGGTGAATGTAAGAATTTTCCCTAGTGGGTGTAGGATGGTGTTAGTGTGCGGGGATCGTTGGTCGGCGTGGGCCGAAGGGCCTGTTTCCGTGCTGTGTGCAAAAAAAAATATACGTCTTCTAGATGCACCCGGACGCATCCTCAGTGATGTGCCCTGGGGTCATCGGGTGTTTTGGGTCTCACAACATCAGACACTCTCGCCCAGGCAACCCAGCCAGGGTTGATCAAGCCCTGACTTGTGTCCCAGCATCAAACGCCCACGGATCAGCCCTCATAATAACTACTCTGCAGGGGTTGGGAGACTCTAATGCGTGGAGGGACGGGGCTCTGTGGGGTGAGTCCTGGCCTGGCTCCTCTTGCGTCTCACCAGGTTCCAGGCCTGTGCGCTGCACCTCCTTCTCCGAGCATTTCATTCTCGCCTGATGGATTTTATGGCCATGGTGGTTCATTAGGCCTTTCCGTAGCTTTATTGGGTGTCTTTCTCACGAAAGACACAGACTGGGGTGCTAACCCAGCCTTTCCCGGCTGCCGTCTCCATGCCGTCAGCTGTCTCTCCAGTAAACTAAACTGCTCTATAACAGCTTGGCTGGAGGTGCAGCTAATTCTGGAGAGCAGGCCATCAGTCCTTCAGATGGGATGTGATCTGGTTCCATTTCCTTTGTGGTATCCACTGCAGTTTCTTGATATCTCTCGGAGTGAAATAAATTGGCTGGCGCCAAGTGAGGATCTCAATAGGAAACTGAGATGCACCATCAATTCATCACTTCTGGTTTGTCATGGTTCAGCCACTACGTTAGCAAATGTATTCTAGGTTCCTCCATTGTTAAGTGTAGATAGGTTCGTGGAGCTTGCTGCTTCCTCCCCCAGTATGATGAAGCGTCCCAACCTAAAGCTTTGTCCGTCTATTTCCTCCACAAATGTCTCCTGACCTGCTCGGTTCCTCCGACATTTTTTTTCTGCTCTTTCTCTATCTTTGTTGGCTATTCTATTGACCATCACAATTCACAACTATTGTTCGGAGGAAGGGTTCTGACCTTAAATGTCACCTATTCATAGGGACTCTGCTCCGATCTGCTGAGTTACTCCAACGCTTTCTAATTTTTTTGCAAACCAACATCTGCAAGTTCCTTGCTTCATCTTCACAACTGTAAGCTTTAATCCCTGGTTGTGAGATCCACACACACCGCAAAGGCGGGGTCCAGGGCAAGCGGGGGGAGTGCTGTCTGAAATTCACATGGTGCAAAGCCAAGGTGATACAGACACACTGCGATGAACAGGAAGGTTGGCGCTGTAATTAAGATGATAGCACAGTGTACAGTAAGTCCTTTAAAAGAGTGAGGGGGAAGAAGGAGTGGAGACAACTTTTAAGAAGCCAGACAAAGTTTAATAAGCCAGAGATACACAGCTGTGAAGTTTGGCGGAAATTTAACATTACCGGTCGGTTATCCTTTGTTCTGAAAACTCCTGGTTCCGTTTTTTTTTCCCTCCAATGAGCCAATAAAAAGGCCAGTCAGCAAAGGCGATTAACTAAAACTACCTAAGGGACAGAAGTTTAGGGGTAACATGAGGGGGAACTTCTTTACTCATAGAATGGTAGCGGTGTGGAATGAGCTTCCAGTAGAAGTGGTGGAGGCAGGTTCGTTGGTATCATTTAAAAATAAATTGGATAGGCATATGGATGAGGAATGGAGGGTTATGGTACGAGTGCAGGCAGGTGGGACTAAGGGAAAAAAGTTGTTCGGCACGGACTTGTAGGGCCTGTTTCCGTGCTGTAATTGTTATATGGTTATACCCCGACTACCTAGAACTACATGGTGACCCCACTACAACTGCACCAACAGGATTATTGATTATCTCCATGCCGACCAATTTTTGGTCGCAGAAAAATGTTCAACATGTTGAAAAATTAGCGGCGACCATACTGAGGCCGCAACTAGTTCCCAGAGACCAACATCGAACATGTGGCGAGCGCAGAGTCTCCTTGCACTCACCTAAAAAGTCGTCTAAGTGGGACAGGCCCATTAGCTCTTTCTTACTGCAAATCTTTGTCACATATAACCATATAAACCATATAACAATTACAGCACGGAAACGGGCCATCTCGACACTTCTAGTCCGTGCCGAACACGTAATCTCCCCTAGTCCCATACACCTGCGTTCAGACCATAACCCTCCATACCTTTCCCGTCCATATAACTATCCAATTTATTTTTAAATGATAAAAACGAACCTGCCTCCACCACCTTCACTGGAAGCTCATTCCACACAGCCACCACTCTCTGAGTAAAGAAGTTCCCCCTCATGTTACCCCTAAACTTCTGTCCCTTAATTCTCAAGTCATGTCCCCTTGTTTGAATCTTCCCTACTCTCAGTGGGAAAAGCTTATCCACGTCAACTCTGTCTATCCCTCTCATCATTTTAAAGACCTCTATCAAGTCCCCCCTTAACCTTCTGCGCTCCAAAGAATAAAGCCCTAACTTGTTCAACCTTTCTCTGTAACTTAGTTGCTGAAAACCCAGGCAACATTCTAGTAAATCTCCTCTGTACTCTCTCTATTTTGTTGACATCCTTCCTATAATTAGGCGACCAAAATTGTACACCATACTCCCGAATTGGCCTCACCAATGCCTTGTACAATTTTAACATTACATCCCAACTTCTATACTCAATGCTCTGATTTATAAAGGCCAGCACACCAAAAGCTTTCTTTACCACCCTATCTACATGAGATTCCACTTTCAGGGAACTGTGCACAGTTATTCCCAGATCCCTCTGTTCACCTGCATTCTTCAATTCCCTACCATTTACCATGTACGTCCTATTTTGATTTGTCCTGCCAAGCTGTAGCACCTCACACTTATCAGCATTAAACTCCATCTGCCATCTTTCAGCCCACTCTTCCAACTGGCATAAATCTCTCTGTAGACTTTGAAAATCGACTTCATTATCCACAACCCCACCTATCTTAGTATCATCTGCATACTTACTAATCCAATTTACCACACCATCATCCAGATCATTGATGTACATGACAAACAACAGTGGACCCAACACAGATCCCTGTGGCACCCCACTAGTCACTGGCCTCCAACCTGACAAACAACCATCCACCATTACTCTCTGGTATCTCCCATTCAGCCACTGTTGAATCCATCTTGCTACTCTTCCATTAATCCCCAACCATTGAACCTTCTTAACCAACCTTCCGTGAGGAACCTTGTCAAAGGCCTTACTGAAGTCCATGTATACAACATCCACTGCTTTACCCTCATCAATTTCCCGAGTAACCTCTTCAAAAAATTCAAGGTTCTGATTTTTTTTCTTTTGCTGCAGCTGCACACATTAAATTGTACGTGGTTTGTACCCGTACTAAATGCTTTAATTTGCTTTAATAGTTTTCTGTATTTATCCCCTTCTCCCTGGGTAAGAAAATCAAAATAGTCCATTAGTTGCAATTTTTGAATCCGCTAGGGTTTAAGTGCCTTAAGGTTTGAATAACAATTTTAAATATTCAATTTTGGATCAGAGTATACATTTGTTTTTTTTTAAAAGGCAATAGGCAGGGTGAATGAGTGGGAATGCACATCATTTGATTTTAAAGGTGATTAGTCATGGCTGGTTGAGCAGCTCAATCTATTTTGTCCATAAAGTCCGCAGGGCTGTCCTTACTCACTAGGTTGAAGTCTTGTCATAAGCATGATATAAAACTGAAATTGTGTGAATTGTTGTTCATTCTTGGGGTGGCACGGTGGCCTCGGGGGTGGAGTTGCTGCCTTGCAGCACCAGAGACCCAGGTTCGATCGTTGCTTCCTGTACGGAGTTTGTACATTCTCCCTGTGACCTGCGTGGGTTTTCTTCGGGTGCTCCGGTTTCCTCCCACACTCCAAACACATGCAGGTTTGCGGGTTAATTGGCTTGGAAAAATTGTAAATTGTTCCTAGTGTGTAGGATAGTGCTAGATGACCAAAGGAGGAGGGCTGACTGAACTTTGTTGCCTTCCACCACAGTGAAGAATGCTGTGGTGGATGTTTGTGTTAAATCTTATTGTGTTCTGTGTGTTCTTTTTAAGTGTATCGCTGCTGGCAAATTCATTTCACTGTACCTTCGGGTGCATGCGATGAATGAAATTGACTTTGACTTTGTTTGTCGGTGCGGATTCGTTGGGCCAAAGGGCCTGTTTCCGTGCTGTGTATCTAAACTAAACTAAAACCAAACGTATCAATGCTGAGGCTTAATTTCTGGCTGTGTTCATCAAATTTGTGCTTTTTTTGGTACCAGCAACCTGTAACTCAAAATTAGTGTTTGGTCCTATTTTTTTTTTTTCTTTCAAAATGTTTACTTTATTAGTTAAGTTTGTATTTTCAGACATTTTTTTAAATAAGCGTTGACCTTGATAATCTTTAGCTTGCCTTCTGCTCTAAATCTGGTGTCCAGCATCTGCCGCCTCCGCCTCCTCCTCCTCCTCCCTGCTAACTTATTGAGAATGAGTGAATTTGTGAATTGAGGACCTTAAAACTGTCTGAAGCTCCCATCCTCAACTGTCCTTCTGTAAGGCTTTTAAACTTCCAAGCTCTCTGCTACCTTATTGCAGATGAACTACTGTGATCTTTTTCTCCAGTTCTGCCTCCTTGGCAATGGTGCAATGCGCTTTGGCTGAACCCGATTCCATTTTTTTTGTTAATACTACATTTCCTCCCAAGTGCATTTTGTTTTGCTTTTCAAAGAAACCAGAGGACATAGGGGCAGAATTAGGCCATTCGCCCCATTGAGTCTACTATTTGATCATGGCTGGTCAATTTTTCCCCTGTCGACCCCATTCTCCTGCCTTCTCCCCATAATACCCTTGCTGATCGGGAGCCTATCAATGTTTAAGGAAGAGCTGCAGATACTGGAACCCGTGATAGCAGTTCTTCCTTAAGCATTTTGTCTACTCCACTGCGAAATCTCCTCAAGGTATTCTTATTTTGAAAAGGTTCTCCTCCTCTCTCCAAAGACAGTTCTTCTTCCCGCCACCCCCACCCCCACATCAGTCTGAAGAAGGGTCTCCACCCAAAACGCCACCTATTCCTTCTCTCCATAGATGCTGCCTCACCCGCTGAGTTTCTCCAGCATTTTTGTCTACCTAAGAGCTTATCAATGGCTGCTTTTAAAAATGCCCAATGACTGTCTCCATGGATCCCTTTGGCGATGAATTCCACGAGTTCCTCATCCTCTAGTTAAACAAACTCCTCCTCCATTCTAAAGATGGTTCCTCTTATTCTGAGGCTGTGCCCTCTAGTCCTAGACTCTCCCACCACTGGAAGCATTTCCACGTCCACTCTAGGCCTCTCGTTTTCCTCAAACCTATTCAGTGATGTTCACAGGTTATAGAAGTACAATTAGGCCATTCAGCCAATCTCGTCTACTCCGCCATTCGATCATGGCTGATCTCTGCCTCCTAATCCCAATTTCCTGCCTTCTCCCCATAACCGTTCTAATCAAGAATTTGTCTATCTCTACCTTAAAAATATCCACTTGGCCTCCACAGCCCTCTAGCAGTGAGTTCCACAGATTAACTACCCTCTGACTAAAGAAGTTCCTCCTTACCACCTTTCTAAAAGAGAAACCTTTAATTCTGATCCTATGACAATAGACAATAGGTACAGGAGTAGGCCATTCGAGCCAGCACCGCCATTCAATGTGATCATGTACATGGTACGATCCATACTGTATATTTCATCCTCCTTTCCTTTTGCTGTTGTTTTCAGTACCGATGCATCGACATCTCAGCAGCCGGAATCGCAGCAGCCGCCGGCTTCACAGACGTCTGGCTCCAGTCAGCCGAAACGTCCAGTAGCAGCAACAGCAGTGGTAGTAACACCACAGGAGGTATGACTCGACCTAACTTGCAAAGAAATCCGGGTGGGACCGTAATTCACTTTGCTTAATCTTTCTGTTTGTAATACAAAATTTAGCTGTCCTTTTCTTTAAGAAAAAAAGAGGTAATTCCAGCTTTGGGAGGTAGACAAAAATGCTGGAGAAACGCAGCGGGTGAGGCAGCATCTATGGAGCGATGGGATTGGTGATGTTTTGGGTCGAGACCCTTCTTCAGACCTCTTCTCTGACTGCCCCCTCTTTAACAACCTCCTCTCTCACTGCCCCTCTCTGTGATTCCCCCTTCCCTCGAACTCTACGCTCTAGACCACATCTTAACCCAGAAAAGAAACCTATTCCTTCGCTCCATATATGTTGCCTCACCCGCTGAGTTTCTCCAGCATTTTTGTCTACCTTCGATTTTTCCAGCATCTGCAGTTCTTTCTTAAACATTCCAGCTTTGGGTGCAGTTTGTGATCAGATGGTTGCAGGTTGAAACAATAAATAATGGGTGCAGGAGTAGGCCATTCGTCCTTCGAGCCAGCACTGTCATTCAATATGATCATGGCTGATCATCCACAATCAGTACCCCATTCCTGCCTTCTCGCCATATCCCCTGACTCCGCTATCTTTAAGAGCTCCATCTAACTCTCTCTTGAAAGCATCCAGAGAATCGACTTCCACTGCCTTCTGAGGCAGAGAATTCCACACTCACAACTCTCGGTGTGAAAACGTTTTTCCTCATCTCTGTTCTGTATGGCCTACCCATTATTCTTAAACTGTGGCCCCTGGTTCTGGATTTCCCCAACATTGGGAACATGTTTCCTGCCTCTAGCGTGTCCAAACCCTTAATAATCTTATATGTTTCAATAAGAACCCCTCTCATCCTTCTAAATTCCAATGTATAGAAGCCCAGCCTCCAACCTCTGAGGGATTTGGATGATGTGCAGTCAGATGAGATCAGTTTAACTTGGCGTTATGTTCAGCACAAATCTTGTGGGCTGAAGGGCCTGTTCCTGTGCTCTGCACTTCTATGTTCTATCCCAAAGCTGTGTGGTTTGTACTTGGCCCCTTTAAATTGCCCTGATTGTGTGGGGAATGAACGAGACAGTGGGATAGCATTGAGCCCGTGTGAATGGGTGATCGATGGTCAGCATGGAATCGGTGGGTTTGATGTTGCATCTCTAAACAAAACTAAAGCTAAACTACTTATAGAACCATATAAAATTATAAAAAGAACTGGACAAGCTAAATATTTCCCAATATTGGTAGAGTCCAGAACCAGGTACCACGATCTAAGAATAAAGGGGAGGCCATTTAAAACTGAGATTAGAAAAAACGTTTTCACCCAGAGAGTTGTGGAATTCTCTGCCACAGAAGGCAGCGGAGGCCAATTCACTGGATGAATTTAAAAGAGAGTTTGATACAGCTCTTGGGGCTAGCGGAATCGAGGGATATGGGGAGAAGACAGGCAAGGGGTTACGGATTGGGAACGATCAGCCATGATCACAATGAATGGCTCGAAGGGCCAAATGGCCTCCTCCTGCACCTATTTCCTATGTTTACTTGCGAAGCTGGAATAACAATTCGAAAACTATTTTGGCATAGTTTAATTTGGAAATGAGAGATGAGCGAATAGTTTAGAGGTTGGGGTAGTGAAGTGCTAGAAATGAATATGACAGCCCAACATAATTTCTTCTCTTGCTCATCATAGGCCACCCCTTCAGCACAAGGCGGAACAAAATCCTGGGCACAGGCCAGCGTTACACATGGTGCACAAGGAGATGGTGAGTCCAAAATTCATGCCTAAATGTTTGCTTGTAAACTTGAATGCTGCCAATTCTGATGTCTTCGTGCCGTTTGTGCCTTGGAGATGGACTGCATGTTTTTTATTTTTCAAGATTGCATTCGGTTACATCATCTCCAAGAGTGTGCCTTCAATTCAGTGGAATTGCCATAATCAAATTTTACTCCCTCCGTTCATGTTTTATTTAGAGATAGACAATAGGTGCAGTAGTAAGCCATTTGCCCCTTCAAGCCAGCACCGCCATTCAATGTGATCATGGCGTATCATCCCCAATCAGTACCCAGTTCCTGCCTTCTCCCCCATATCTTTAAAAGCCCTATCTAGCTCTCTTGAAAGTATCCAGAGAACCGGCCTCCACCGCCCTCTGAGGCAGAGAATTCCACACTCACAATTCTCTGTGAGAAAAAGTGTTTCCTCATCTCCGTTCTAAATGCTTGCCCCTTATTCTGAAACTGTGGCCCCTGGTTCTGGACTCCTCCAACATCGGGAACCTGTTTCCTGCCTCTAGCGTGTCCAAACCCTTAATAATCTTATATGTTTCAATAAGAATCCCACTCACCCTTCTAAAGTCCAGAGTGTACAAGCCCAGCCGCTCCCATTCTCTCAGCATATGACAGTCCCACCATCCCAGGAATTAACCGTGTAAACCGACGCTGCACTCCCTCAATAGCAATTGCAGCATAGAAACAGGCCCTTCGGCCCACCGAGTCTGGGCCGACCAACAATCGCCCATACACTTTTTCCATCCACTGTATGGACAATTTTATCAACGCCAATTTAACTGCATGTCTTTGGAATATGAGAGGAAACCAGAGCACCCGGAGAAAACCGACGTCGTCACAGGGAGAACAGACAAACTCTGTGCAGTCTGCACCCGTAGTCTGTATCGAGCCTGGGTCTCTGAGAGTCAAGAGTGTTTTATTGTCATATGTCCCAGATAGAACAATGAAATTCTTACTTGCTGCAGCTCAGCAGAACATGCATACATAGTATGATATAACAAATGAGAGAGAAAAGAAAAGGTAGACAAAAATACTGGAGAGGTGAGGCAGCATCTAGGGAGCGAAGGAATAGGTGAAGATTCGGGTCAAGAAAAGCTGTCAAAAACGTACAAAACAGTGCAACAATAATAATACCAGTCTATTGTGGTTCAGAGCCTATATGAGGTTGTCATGTTTAATAGCCTGATGGCTGTAGGAAAGAAGCTGTTCCTGAACCTGGACGTTACAGTTTTTAGGCTCCTGTACCTTCTTCCCGATGGCAGTGGTGAAATGAGTTTGAGACCAGGATGATGTGGATCTCTGATAATTTTGGCTGCCTTTTTGAGGCAGCGACACTGATGAATTCCTTTAATGGTGGGGAGGTCAGAGCTGGTGCAGTGCTTTGCCGTCTCTGGTGCTGTAAAGCAACAACTCTACCGTTGTGCCGCCCTGGTCCGGCAACATCTCTGGAGGACATGGATAGGTGACGTTTTGGGTTGGGATCCTTTCTTCTGAAGCGCCGTCTATCCATGTCCTCCAGAGGTGCTGCTTGACTCACTGAAATACTCCAGCACTTTGTGTCACTGCAATTGACGACTCCAATCATTGATTTTAAAATGCGTCCTTTTTTTGAAGGAGGAATGCATATATAATCTACACTCTGCATGAAAGGAGTGGAGCACTTTATAATTCCCAGCTCGGGCTGATGAGGTTAAGGGCAAGAGCTGTGAGCTCATTGCACAAAGTGCATGCTTCTGTTTTGTCAGCTAATTGAAAACAAGGCAGGAAAATGCGTTCTAATTTTCTTGCTACGCAGAGATTAACCCAGTTCCAAAACCACTGCAGCTGCCCAGTCCACCAAGTGAAAAGATAATTTAACCCGAAGGTAGACACAAATTGTTGGAGTAACTCAGCGGGACAGGCAAGCATCGCTGGCGAGACGGAATGGGTGACGTTTCGGGTCGAGACACTTCTTCAGACTGATGTCAGGGGAGTTGGAGGTTCATAAATACGGAATTGTATAGATAAGGAAGTGTAAGGTGTGAAAACGGGACAAGGGGAATGGGGATCAACAAAAATGTAGAATAGATCGTTGTTAGTTAGAAGGTAACAAACAGAAAATGTAGGCGGAAACAGTCAGATTGGTCAGAGAACTGGGAAGGGGGAGGGAATGGAGAGAGAGGGAAAGCAAGGGTTACTTGAAGTTGGAAAAGTCAATGTTCATATCATACCACTGGGGTGTAAACTGCCCAAGCGAAATATGAGGCGCTGTTCCTCCAATGTGCGCTGGGCGTCACTCCGACAATGGAGGTGGCCCAGGACAGAAATAGGTAGGGAGGAACTGCTGGCATAAACCGAAGATGGACACAAAGCTGGAGTAACGCAGCGGGACATAGAAACATATAAATTAGGTGCAGGAGTAGGCTATTCGGCCCTTCGAGCCTGCATCGCCATTCAATATGATCATGGCAGATCATCCAACTCAGTATCCCGTACCTGCCTTCTCTCCATACCCCCTGATCCCCTTAGCCACAAGGGCCACATCTAACTCCCTCTTAAATATAGCCAATGAACTGGCCTCAACTACCCACTGTGGCAGAGAGTTCCAGAGATTCACCACTCTCTGTGTGAAAAAAGTTCTTCTCATCTTGGTTTTAAAGGATTTCCCCCTTATCCTTAAGCTGTGACCCCTTGTCCTGGACTTCCCCAACATTGGGAGCAATCTTCCTGCATCTAGCCTGTCCAACCCCTTAAGAATTTTGTAAGTTTCTATAAGATCCCCTCTCAATCTCCTAAATTCTAGAGAGTATAAACCAAGTCTATCCAGTCTTTCTTCATAGGACAGTCCTGACATCCCAGGAATCAGTCTGGTGAACCATCTCTGCACTCCCTCTATGGCAATAATGTCCTTCCTCAGATTTGGAGACCAAAACTGTATGCAATACTCCAGGTGTGGTCTCACCAAGACCCTGTACAACTGCAGTAGAACCTCCCTGCTCCTATACTCAAATCCTTTTGCAATGAAAGCTAACATACCATTTGCTTTCTTTACTGCCTGCTGCACCTGCATGCCTACCTTCAATGACTGGTGTACCATGACACCCAGGTCTCGCTGCATCTCCCCCTTTCCCAATCGGCCACCATTTAGATAATAGTCTGCTTTCCCGTTTTTGCCACCAAAATGGATAACCTCACATTTATCCACATTATACTGCATCTGCCAAACATTTGCCCACTCACCCAGCCTATCCAAGTCACCTTGCCGTCTCCTAGCATCCTCCTCACAGCTAACACTGCCCCCCAGCTTAGTGTCATCCGCAAACTTGGAGATATTGCCTTCAATTCGCTCATCCAGATCATTAATATACAGGCGGCATCTCTGGAGAGAAGGAATGGGTGGCGTCTCGGGTCGAGACTACTTCTTCAGACGGGGTCAGCGTGGGAATGGGAGGGGGGGGTTTAAAGCGTTTGGCTTCACCCCATCTCTGCACCTCAATATTTCCGTAACTAGAAATAGTAACCCTGAAATTATCTGCTCAGTGATATTATGATGTCATAATGTTGTAACCTGATTGGCTGCTTTTACTATAGTGGCTATGTTACCTGGTGTGCAGGTGAGTACTATTTTTAATTAAGAAACTTGCCACCTTCAATTTATCTAGTTCCAATGGATTTTTCTCAAAGAATATCTAATGTTGAAGGCTTGACCCTGCATATTTGATTTAGAAAAGAAACGCATGTAAGATCTGACCTGATGTTCATGCTTTGCCGCTCTTACAGATTGTATCTCCGTAATAAATTCAATTATCTCTCTATTTAATTTGATTTAAAGAAACAAGAAGATCGACACATAAAGCTGGAGTAGCTCAGCGGGAAAGGCAGCATCTCTGGATAGAGGGAATGGGTGACGTTTCTGGTTGAGACTCTTCTTCAGCAGTCTGAATAAAAGGAGTCGGAAGATGGGTCTCGACCCGAAACGCCACCCATTCCTTCACTCCAGTGATGCTTCCTGTCCCACTGAGTTACTTCAGCATTTTGTGTCTATCTTTGGATCAAACCAGAATCTGCAGTTCCTTCCTCCACAAAAGAAACATGAATACTGATTCAAGTACTTGCGTTCCGCTGACGGTTTGGACTTGATTGATTGCGCTTATCTCGGCTGCCAGTTGGAATCTGGAGCTGGTATGTGCGCCACAGTGGCGCAGCGGTTAGAGCTGATGCATCCCAACGCAAGAGGCCTGGGTTCAATCCTGACGGGTGCTCTCCCTCTGGAGTTTGTACGTTCTCGTTGTGACTGTGTGGGCTTTTCCCAGGAGCTCTGGTTTCTCCCCACGTTCCAAAGATGTGCAGGTTTGTAGGTTAATTGGCTTCTGTAAATTGTCTGTAGTGTGTAGGATAGAACTAGTGTACAGTGATTGCTGGTCGGTGTTGACTCGATGTGCCGATAAACCTTGTTTCCATAGGGAGACACAACCTGCTGGAGTAACTCAGCGGGACAGGCAGCATCTCTGGAGAGAAGGAATGGGTGACGTTTCGGGTCGAGCTAATATTTCTCACTGGAGACAGATAAATGTTTAAAAAGATAGGGAATTTGAAAGCTATAGGAAACAGGCAGAGCAGAGAAGTTGGGGTAAGTCAATATGAAAAAATGTGTAAGAAAGAACTGCAAATGCTGGTTTAAATCGAAGGTAGACACAAAATGCTGGAGTAACTCAGCGGGAAGGCAGCGTCTCTGGAGAGAAGGAATCGGTGACGTTTCTGGTCTCCAGACTCATGGACTTGACCCGAAACGCCACCCATTCCTTCTCTCCAGAGATGCTGCCTTCCCGCTGAGTTACTCCAGCATTTTGTGTCTAAAGTAAGCTTGCTTTGTTCTGCTTCAGAAAGTGGATGGCAGAGGGTGTATTCTGGCCTCCACTTCAGTGTATGAGAGCATAACTGCATTGTTTGAGATGCTGTTTATAGACTTTCCACTCCTGGTTACACTTGAGCGCAGAGGTACAGCTGGTAGAGTCGCTTCCTCAACGCGCCAGAGACCCAGGTTTGATTGTGACCGCTGCTACTGTCTGTGGAGATTGTGCATTCTCGCTGTGAGTGCGTGGGTTTCCTCCAGGTGCTCCGGTTTCCTCCCACATCCTTTAGTAGTGCTTGTAAACATAGCTGAAACAAAAAAGATAAAAATGTATGTGACTACTGTGTGAAAAAGTGTTTCCTCGTCTCCATTCTAAATGGCTTACCCCTTATTCTTAAACTGTGTGGGCCCTGGTTCTGGACTCCCCCAACATCGGGAACATGTTTCCTGCCTCTAGCGTGTCCAAACCCTTAACAATCTTACATGTTTCAATAAGATAACCTCTCATCCTTCTAAACTCCAGAGTATACAAGCCCAGCTGCTCCATTCTCTCAGCATATGACAATCCCGCCATCCCGGAAATTAACCTTGTAAACCTACGCTGCATTTCCTCAATAGCAAGAATGTCCTTCCTCAATTTAGGGGACCAAAACTGCACACAATACTCCAGATGTGGTCTCACTAGGACCCTGTACAACTGCAGAAGGACCTCTTTCCTCCTATATTCAACTCCTCTTGTTATAAAGGCCAACGTGCCATTCGCTTTCTTCACTGCCTGCTGTACCTGCATGCCCACTTTCATTGACTGATGAACAAGGACCCCCAGATCTTCTTGTACTTCCACTTTTCCCAACTTGGCACCATTTAGATAGTAATCTGCCTTCCTGTTTTTGCTAAGGTGGTTAACCCTTGGAGACCCTTGGACTATCTTTGATCAGACTTTACTGGCTTTATCTTGCACTAAACGTTATCCACATTATTCCCTTTATCCTGTATTTGTACGCTGTGGGTGGCCCGCTTGTCTGGCTAGCAGGCGACAAAATGTTTCCACTGCACCTCGGCACACGTGACAATAAGCTGAACGAAGCTTGGAGCTTTTGGTGTGAGAGGGGCTTCTCTTTTTGTAGTGGAATTCTGTTTGGGGTCCAGTTGAATTTTCTTTTAATAAAAAATCTCTTGTGCTCAGGTGGAAAGGGATCAAACCAACAGTCGCCATTCTCTCGCGAGGAATTTCCAACCCTTCAAGCGGCTGGAGATCAGGACAAAGTTGGCAGAGAAAGGGACATTGCAGATCAGTCGTATGGGCCCGGACCAAGCCTCCGCCCTCAAAGTAAGTCTCTGGTCTGTCTGGGTTTGTGGTTGTTTTTTTATTACACGTGGGACTTTGTGTGATATTCGCAGGAGGATCATTTCCCTCTATTCTCCCATGGGATGAAACATCCTCTCCATGTACGTTCTCTTCTGATAAGACAACCTGCACCTTTCAGATATGAATCTAGTAAACCATAAGGTCATTCGTGAAAGGAGCAGAATTGGGCCATTCGGCCCATCATGTCCACTGCGCCATTCAATCATGGCTGATCTATCACTCCCTCCCAACCCCATTTTCCTGCCTTCTCCCCATAACCCCTGACACCATCACTAATCAAACAAGAAGAAACATAGAAAATAGGTGCAGGAGTAGGCCATTCGGCCGTTCGAGCCAGCACCGCCATTCAATATGATCATGGCTGATCATCCAACTCAGTATCCCGTACCTGCCTTCTCTCCATACCCCCTGATCCCTTTAGCCACAAGGGCCACATCTAACTCCCTCTTAAATATAGCCAATGAACTGGCCTCAACTACCTTCTGCGGGAGAGAATTCCAGAGATTCACCACTTTCTGTGTGAAAAAGGTTTTCCTCATCTCGGTCCTAAAAGATTTTGCATATTCTAGCTAAAAACAAAATCACACAAGATCACACTTAATCCTAGTGCAAAAACACTATATCCGTAGTGCAACCAAAGATATTCCAATCTGAAGAAGGGTCTCGACCCGAAACGTCACCTTTTCCTACGCTCCATAGATGCTGCCTCACCCGCTGAGTTTCACCGGCATTTTTATCTACCTTCGAATTTTCCAGCATCTGCAGTTCCTTCTTAAGCATCACACAAAGCATGATTAGTTTGTGAGATGCTGAAGAATTGCGAGTTCTTCAGTCAGAAGTCGAGAGGAATTCGGAGCTTCTGGGGAGCAGGAAAGGACCTTCCAATTTCCAATTGAGCTCTTGAACACTACACAACACTAACCTCCACTGAACCAGGGAGTTTTGAAGTGTGGAACTAGACACTGCAGATGCTGGTTTACAAAAAAAGACACAGCACTCGAGTAGTTCAGCGGGTCAGGTGAACACGGAGCCTTCTTCAGATTGGAATATCTTTGGATGCACTATGGACATAGTGTTTTTGCACTAGGATTAAGGTTATTATTTTGTTATTATTTTATTAGATTTATAATGTGCTTGCAGTCCTGTTAAGCTGCAGAATGTAATAGCCCTGTCCCACTGTACGAGTTCATTCCAAGAGTTCTCCGGAGTTTAAAAAAAAAATCAAACTCGTGGTAAGCACAGAGAATGAACGTAGCAGGTACGTCGGAGCTCGGGGACGTCTCTTAGCGGCTCGTAACGCTAACGGCAGGTACTCGGCAAGACTCGCTAACGGCCGGTAAGCACGGGAAGACTCGTGAAGATTTTTCAACATGTTGAAAAATGTCCACGAGAGCCCCGAGTACCGACGAGTGGCCATTACCGTAAATCTCCGAGTTCGAAGCGGGGCAAATTCGGGGAGAGCTCTTGGAATGAACCCGTACCGTGGGACAGGGGTTTAAGAATCCCATTGCTCTGTCAATATGACAATTAAACACTCTTGACAATTTCCGCTCAATGCGTATGAGACTTTATTTACAGGCACTGCAACACAATTGGTACATTGATTTGAAGCTACCGGTGATGCCCATTTTTGTTTTAGAGATACAGCGCGGGAACAGGCCCTTCGGTCCACTGGGTCCGCACTAACCAATGATCCCCGCACATTAACACTATCCTACACCCTTTAGGGACAATTTTATTATACAATTAACAATCCAATTAACCTACAAACCAGTACGTCAGACGTCGGCAACCTACGGCCCCAGTGCCGAATGGGGCCCGTAACCCGAAATCATCCGGCCCGCAGGCGGTTTATTCCCCCACCCGTAACCATCCGGCCCACTGGGCACCCCGAGCAGCAGCCAGGTGCTGGCTGTATCACATCCTGCGCAAAGCCACCACCACGCCCGCGCACCTTCTGTGGACACGTTTAAGATGCTGGAAAAAATCGAAGATACACAAAAATGCTGGAGAAACTCAGCGGGTGAGACCTGCAAAGATTGCATGAGGCTGCCTCACCCGCTGAGTTTCTCCAGTAATTTTCGTCTACCTTCTGTGAACATGTGATGCCTGCCATCCGGGGCAGGATCCATGTGTACATGTGATAGATGTGGCCCGCCATCCGCTCACAGACATGCGTCCGCCCCGGCCCCAATGGAGAACAAGGTTGCCGACCCCTACTGTACGCACGTCTTTGGAGTGTGGTAGGAAACCAAAGATCCCGGAGAAAACCTACGTGGAGAACGTACAGACAGTACCCGTAGTCGGGATGGAACCCGGGTCTCGCTGTAAGGCAGTAACTCTACCACTGCACCACAGTGACCGCCCGATTTGTGTATCTTGTGTATCTGTAGCATCTTGACTTTTCTCCTTCCTTGCAGATGTGACCAGCTGGAGGGAGGGTGGTGGGCGGAACTTGGGTGCTCCGGGTGTCTCTTTGATCGAGGGGGAAACCAAAGAGCTAAGCTCAGAAGAAGCAGCAAGCTCTATAGCATCCTCAGCCGACCCGAAAGTGCCTGCGAGGATGGCCGAACAACCACCTAGATCAGGGAGCGGCGTGCCCCAGCAGGCAGTTCCCCAGCCCTACCCTCCACCATACAGGGGGATGATGCCGGCTTTTGTAAGTAACCAAGAACTTTGAACAGACGACGATTGACGGGTAACGGGAGCAGGAGGAAATCTTCCTCATTAGAGTTATAGTTCTACAGGGCTGTGGAGTCGTCAAGTCAGATTCCGAGCAACTTTGGTGCTACCGGAGTTGGTAAAAAAAAGTCCCGACTCCGACTCCGACTCCAACATAAATTTCAGAGACTACGTAAATCGGAAAAAAATCCCACTTTGGATTTTAGACAATAGGCAATAGGTGCTCATGGTGTCATTCAATGTGATCATGGCTGATCATCCCCAATCAGTAGCCCGTTCCTGCCTTCTCCCCATATCCCCTGACTCCGCTATCTTTAAGATCCCTAACTAGCTCTCTCTTGAAAGTATCCAGAGAACCGGCCTCCACCGCCCCCTGAGGCAAAGAATTCCACAGACTCACAACTCTCTGTGAGGAAAAAGTGTTTCCTCGTCTCCGTTCTAAATGGCTTACCCCTTATTCTTAAACTGTGGCCCTTGGTTCTGGACTCCCCCGACATCAGGAACATGTTTCCTGCCTCTAGCGTGTCCAAACCCTTAACAATCTTAAATGTTTCAATAAGATCCCCTCTCTTCCTTCTAAACTCCAGAGTGTACAAGCCCAGCCGCTCCATTCTGTCAACATATGACAGTCCCGCCATCCCGGGAATTAACCTTGTAAACCTACGCTGCACTCCCTCAACAAGAATGTCCTTCCTCAAATTAGGGGACCAAAACTGCACACAGTACTCCAGGTGATAGTTACAGTCACACCACCCACTCAGGTCAGCGTGGAGAGACTGTTCTCCACACTGAAAATAGTTAAATCTGATTTAAGGGCTTCAATGAAGGAGGATCTGGCAGAAGCAGTTCCGTTCCTGAGCACGTTATTAATACATTTTAGGTGTGTTTAAAAAGGAACTGCAGATGCTGGAATATCGAAGGGAGGCAAAAATGCTGGAGAACCTCAGCAGGTGAGGCAGCATCTACGGCTCCATAGATGCTGCCTCACCTGCTGAGTTTCTCCAATACATTTTAGGTATGTACTTTTGTAGCAAACTTAACTCCTGTGCATTTACTTTTAATTTCTATTGCACTTGAGAATTGTTTTTGTCATAATTTTGCCATTTAGCTCCTACCTGTGGCCTTAGTTTAATACATTTTGGAGTAAGGCTTTTATAATTTGTTTTTAATACAGGTACAATGGAATTTTAATTTTGTCATAGGCCTTTCTGTAATCTTTTTCTTTTAGCATGATGAATTATGTTTTTTTTCCAAGGATAAACAACAAAAAAGCCACAATAGCATAGCTACGACCATTAGACTCAAAACTTTAAGGACATGGGTTTAAAAGGTAGACTGATGGTCCTTATGAAATGCCATCTTGTGCAATGTCATCATGGCAGATTTAGAATTATTATATCTAGGAGTCGGATACACAAGAAATCATGGAGTTAGAGTCGGGTGTTTTGGGTATTGACTCCACAGCCCTGTCGTTATGAATGAAAATAATATCTCATTACATGTGATCTGATGAAGCAAACTGTCCGCTAACTGCCCCACAGCCAAATTCCTTACAGCCAAGGTGCACTTAACTTGGTGGATCAATGAGTGTGTGGTATAACAAATAGTCTGATCTCCAGCACCATCACTGGCTCTGTCGGGCAGTCGAACGTTCACACTTAGATCAGTAATCTGACTCCAGTGTTCTAGTCATTCACATGATGTTGCCATCCAGTGACAGCTGGAAGGTGCTCTGAAGTCAAGTGGATATCTTGTTTAGTTTAAAGACGCAGCACTGAAACCGGCCCGTCCGCCCACTGAGTCCACACCGACCAGCGATTCCCATACATTCCACACACGCACACACGCTTTTAAATGGTTTATCCAGTTCACCAAAGGTTTTATCATGTTGTAAAACGGGTACCTTGTTAGAGTTGTCACCTGTGAATTAGTTACTTGAGATAAAGGGCCTGTCCCACTTGCGCAACCTTTACAGGCGACTGCCGGCACCCGTCATAGCTCGCCGAAATTTTCAATGTGGATAATTCAGCGGCGACCAGAAAGACGCTACGTCTCTTTGGAGACCTCTAACGACCATAGGAGACCTCTCACGACCATACAGCCTCAACTTCTTCTTCCCCCTTCTCCTCCCCCTTCACTCCCCGCGCTCTCCAAAGGACTTACTGTACTTTTACCTTCCTGTTCATCGCGGGTGTGAATTTCAGTCATCGCTCCCCCGCTTTCCCTGGCCCCCGCCTTTGCAGTGTGTGTGTGTGTGTGCGCTGACAGTCTATCCAACTCTCGGTTTCATCATTGATGGTGGATCCAGCTAGAGGTGTTTCAGGCGAGTGCCCTCGAACATGAAGGTCAAAGCCAGTCGTTGAAAAGTCGCGGTGTTGGGACAGGCCCTTAAGGCAGCAACTCTACCGCTGCGCCACCATGACTGCACCACTGTTTCTTAAACATTGCGACAGTATCTGCCTCAACTACCTCCTCTGGCTGCTCGTTCCATACACTCACCACCCTTTGTGCAAATAAGATGTTTTTAACGTTACCCCTCGGGTTCCTATTAAATCTCTTCTCCCTTCCTCCTCCACACCTTAAACCTATGCCCCTTGGTTCTCAATTTCCCATTCTCTGGGCAAAAGCAATAGATCATGCGAGTCTCAGCTTATCCTGACGACAAATGACCTGGCCAAGCACCTTGATAGTAACGTCATCACGGATTTAGTTGTGCTGGACTTTTCTAAAGCATTTGATGTCATCCCACACCAGAGACTGCTTCGGAAGCTTGGCTTCTATGGTATTCGTTCCAACACGAAACAATGGATTTCCAGTTTCCTGACAAAACGTCTTCAGCGTGTGTGTGTGAACGGAAAGAGCTCCAATTGGCATCCAGTGTTGAGTGGTACACCACAGGGCACAGTACTTGGCCCACACCTATTTTTGCTTTACATAAATGACATCCATGAAAAAGTCGCAAGTACGACCAGACTATTCGCTGATGATTGCTTGCTGTACCGTCCAATTAAGTCAGCTGATGATGAAGATGCTCTCCAAAAGGATCTCGGTACTATGGTTGAGTGGTCACAACAATGGGGCATGCAGTTCAACGCTTCCAAATGTGAAACTATGCGTCTCACCAGAAAGAGGAATCCAGGCGAAACATCTTACAATATACTTGGTGACACCCTTGAAGAATCCAAACAAACCAAGTATCTTGGCATCAAATTGCAGAATAATCTGTGTTGGAATGGTCACTCGTCATGCAACGGTGAAAGCAACAGGTGTCCTAAACTTTCTGAGGCGCAACTTTCATCATTGTTCAACTTCTGTCAAGGAGAGGCTATACTTCACCCTCATTAGACCTTATTTGGACTACGCAGTTGCAGCATGGGACCCATACACAAATAAAAACATTTCTTCCATCGAACGTGTCCAAAGACAGGCAGCTCGATTTGTTAAACCTATGAGAGAGAAGAGAGTGTCACCAAACTTCTGAATTCTCTGGGGTGGAAGGAACCCTCTCCAAGACAGACACACGTGAAGCTCACCGTTTGACCTGTTTTTACAAAATGTTAAATGGTCAGCTCGACATAGACTACAAGACCTACACCAAACCCAAACCAATTAGGAGCAGACGAGGGCATTCGATCCAATTTGTGATCCCAGCTACAAAGACAGATGTGTACAGCAATTCGTTCTTCCCCCGCACAATTAAAGCATGGAATAATCTCCACCCAACTATAGTTACCCAACCAGATGCAACGAAATTTAAAGTAGCTCTTTCTTCCCAATAACCCTTTCTGGCTTAAGCCCTCCCTTCACCACCTCCAGTTTAAATTCCATTTGGAATATTTTGGAGGACCAAGAAACCAAGAACCAAGAACCAAGACCGTGCACATGCCTGTTCCATTCCCCTCATGATTTTGCACAAACATGCATTTATGGACCTGTAGAGAGAGAGGATAGATTTGGGGAAAGTTAAGCATTTTAGTTTTGACTGGATTTCAAACTTCAAAAATATCTCATTCATAAAAAGCAGTCGTCCATACCCAAGGGTATATCATTTGATAACCATTCTTTGAGCACGAGCCTAAAATATAACAAAACTGAAGTTGAAGCAAAGGCGTTATGAAAATCCAGTGACCCATTTCATCTGTGACCAAAATCAACATTTCAACAAAGTGAAGTGAAAATAAGCTTTGAACTAGCTGTCTGTTGGTTTGATCCAGGTCGGTACAGTTTGACCTGAAGGCCTGAACACTATCGATTCCACACTGGCTCTGGGAATTGCATCTCTTTGCCTTTGTAAACAACTCTGATGGAGTTACCTTGGGAAAGGGGCTGTGTAATGGGGGAATCAAAGGGCAGGAGGTGTAGGATTTGTAATCCAATTTCTGTCTTGGATCAATTCTATTAACTGGTATATTATTAATGTTGTTGAGAAAATGTCTGTCCTGTTGAATTGCACATCACTAACTGTTTTACATCGACTGGATCTGATGCAGTTCTGAATGTCTGAAACATGACTAGACCATACAAAAACAAATTATTTTCTTTTGAAGTACTGCCAGGACACTGGTTACCTTTTATCTAGCTTGAGGGCTCTTACCTTTTATCTAGCTTGAAGGCTCTTTTTTAAAAAAAAAAATTTAAAAAAATAAAAAAAATCTAGTAATAGACAATAGGTTCGTGCCAGCACCGCCATTCAATGTGATCATGGCTGATCATCCCCAAACAGTACCCCATTCCTGCCTTCTCCTCATATCCCCTGACTCCGCTTTCTCTAAGAACCCTATCTAGCTCTCTCTTGAAAGTATCCAGGGAACCGGCCTCCACCGCCCTCTGAAGCAGAGAATTCCACAGACTCACAACTCTCTGTGTGGAGAAAGTGTTTCCTCATCTCCGTTCTAAATGGCTGACCCCTTATTCTTAAACTGTGTGGCCCCTTGTTCTGGACTCCCCCAACATCGGGATCATGTTTCCTGCCTCTAGCGTGTCCAAACCCTTAATAATCTTATATGTTTCAATAAGATCCCCTCTCATCCTTCTAAACTCCAGAATGTACAAGCCCAGCTGCTCCATTCTCTCAGCATATGACAGTCCCGATAGTAATTGGAAACTTCTTTTGATCCTAGTCTTTTGCTCTTTTTTTCCAGATGTATCCTCCATATTGTGGTTTACCGTTTCCGACACCTTACGGACCACAGGGACAATACAGATACCCATCACCCGACGCCAGCAAGTAGGTTCTCTCTGGTTACGCTATCTTGTTATAGTGCTATACATGGGGCACGGAACCGGGAGGGGGGTTGGGGAGTTGCAGCCCCTCCGCTTTTTTGGCGAGACGTGCTTCATAAGCCAAAATTATCCGGCCCGCGGGCGTATTTTTCTCTTCTTCTGAGGACCTCCGACATCCAGAATCTCAGAACAAGCGCACGGTGAGTGCGGCAAAGCCACGCCCAGCCGTGGCGGGAACCGACTGCGCCGCCACCCTCCCAAAACCCTCCCTCCGCTCAGCGGCCAACCACAGCGCGGTTCACAGTCAACATATGGGGCAGTGAATGAAGCGCTGTGATTAGCCGCTGAGTGGAAGGGAGGGACGGTGGGCCCCAAGAGAGAGAGAGAGAGTCGGCCCCGAGAGGGGGGGGGGGGCATACTGTTTGAGTTGGGGGATGGCCGAGGCGGGTGATCAGTGATCGCTCAGCAACCCCCCCCCCCCCCCCCCCCCCCCCACTTTCAAAAACGTTCTGCGGCCCCTGCAATATAGAGGTCTGTACATTGGGACTTCACAGTTTGGTTCTTTTATGGACCGGTTCTAGCCATGTCTCAGTGGTATTTGAGCCAGAACGTAATGGTTTCATTCCCATCCTGTGCCCTGCAGCTAGTTTAGTTTAGAGATACAGCGCGGGAACAGGCCCTTCGGCCCACGGAGTCCGGGCCGACCAGTTCTTTCCCCTTACACTAGCACTATCCTACACGCTAGGAACAATTTGCAATTTTTACCGAAGCCAATTAGCCTACAACCCCTTTGGAGTGTGGGACGAAACCAGAGCACCCAGAGATCATGGGTTCAGAGTGAAGGGGAAAAGACCATGCAGGTCACGGGGAGAATGTACAAACTCCTTGCAGACAGCACCCGTAGTCGGGATGAAACCCGGGTCTCCGGCGCTGCATTCGCTGTAAGGCAGCAATTCTACCGCTGCGCCACCGTGACTGCCCTTTTAGTCGTTTATAGTGGACGGTTGGCTATAATGGACACCATTTCCACTTGATATTAATCACACTATTTGTAAACCTTCATTACTTGAGAAAAGGACCAATTTGTGTTTCTTGGGGACCAGATCTTGGTGTTCCTGCGCATGCAAAATGAAGGGGGAAACTAAAAGGTGTACAGGGCAAATTCTGAAAGCATCACATTTTAACTAGTGAGGAGGCAAGCACTGCAGATGCTGGCTTACACCGAAGATAGACACAAAATGCTGGAGTAACTCAGCGGGACAGGCAGCATCTCTGGGTGATGTTTCGGGTCGAGACCCTTGTTCAGACTGAGCTGCAGATGGTGGTTTACACCAAAGATGGACACAAGTCAAGTCATGAGAGTAATTGTCATGTGTTCCAGATAGGACAATGAAATTCTTGCTCTGCTTCAGCACAACACAATATTGTAGGCATAAATACAGAACAGTTCAGTGTGTCTACATAGCATAGACCATAAATATACACAAATAAACAGATAAAGTGCAATAGGCTGTTATAGTTCAGAGTTTTGTTTAAGAATGAACTGCAGATGCTGGAAAATCGAAGGCAGACAAAAATGCTGGAGAAACTGGCGAGTTTAATAGCATGATGGCTGTGGGGAAGAAGCTGTTCCTGAACCAGGATGTTGCGGATTTCAGGCTCCTGTGCCTTCTACCTGATGGCAGCGGGGAGATGAGTGCGTGTACCAGGATGGTGTGGGTCCTTGATGATGCTGCCAGCCTTTTTGAGGCAGCAACTGCGATAGATCCCCTCGATGGTGGGGAGGTCAGAGCCGGTGATGGACTGGGCAGTGGTCACAACTTTCTGCAGCCTTTTCCGCACAAAATGCTGGGGCAATGCAGCGGTACGGGCGCGCCCCGTTTTTTGCCAAGTGGTCAGCTGGTCTATAAAATGCCCTTCTGTTTTCTCCGCAGGTTTCCTCGTGTTCCAGCACCTCGATTACCACAGCATCCCACGCGGATGACTGAAGCAGTAAAGCGACCCTCCATCCTCAAACAGGACGACTTGAAAGAGTTTGATGAGCTTGAAAATGAGACTGATGATGGCTGGGCAGGTAAACCTCCTGAGGACTGGAAGACAAGCCACTGTAACTGCTTTCTGCTGAATATTTTGGTCTCCTCTACTAATTGGAATTCCAGGTCACACACCCCTTCCATGACACAGACATTGTCTAGCTTCTTATTGTGAACTTGTCAGAGTCAATGTTAAACCATAAAATCCTTCTAATTAATCTTCGAATTAAAAGAAAATGTGCATTTTAACACTTATTCTGCTGTCTATTTAACTGTTCTTTTAGAAACATAGAAATTAGGTGCAGTAGTAGGCCATTCGGCCCTTCGAGCCTGCACCGCCATTCAATATGATCATGGCTGATCATCCAACTCAGTATCCCGTACCTGCCTTCTCTCCATACCCCCTGATCCCCTTAGCCACAAGGGCCACATCTAACTCCCTCTTAAATGTAGCCAATGAACTGTGGCCTCGACTACCCTCTGTGGCAGAGAGGTTTGCTTTCTTTCTCTTGACCTCCATCTTCAGCGCTTCAACAGCATGGTCCAACCTACTTTTGTTGTCACCATTTTTGATTTTAATGCGTTCTTATATCTTTATTCCCATCAATGAGTTTAAAAATGAAGGTAGCAGCTTTATGGATTTGAAGGTGTATCATTTTAATAATCTACATTATCAAATTTGACTTGGGGAAACTAGATGAATGGTTCCATTTCCTATATCAACACAAAGCAGGCTGGGTTAAAGGTTAAGCTCATCAGAAGTTGGCATAACTTGAGAGCAGTAACTTTGATACCTCATGGTACTAGAAATGTTATCGACAACAGGTGCAGGAGTAGGCCATTTGGCCCTTCGAGCCAGCACCGCCATTAAAGGGGGAGTACAATGATATCTGGGTGTCCTTCTTCTTCAGACACTGAAAGTAAGCATGCAGGTACAGCAGGCAGTGAAGAAAATGAATGGCATGTTGGCCTTCATAACAAGAGGAGTTGAGTGTAGGAACAAAGAGGTCCTTCTGCAGTTGTACATGGCCCTAGCGAGACCACACCTGGAGTATTCTGTGCAGTTTTGGCCCCCTAAATTTGAGGAAGGACATTCTTACTATTGACGGAGTGTGTGTAGGTTTACAAGGTTAATTCCTGGGATGGCGGGACTGTCATATGCTGAGAGAATGGAGCGGCTGGGCTTGTATACAAGGTTAATTCCTGGGATGGCGGGACTCGTATGCTGAGAGAATGGAGCGGCTGGGCTTGTATACTCTGGAGTTTAGAAGGGTGAGGGGGGATCTTATTGAAACATATAAGATTATTAAGGGATTGGACATGCTAGAGCAGGAAACGTGTTTCCGATGTTGGGGGAGTCCAGAACCAGTGGCCACAGTTTAAGACTAAGGGGTAGGCCATTTAGACCAGAGATGAGAAAAAACCTTTTCACCCATAAAGTTGTGAATCTGTGGAATTCTCTGCCTCAGAGGGCGGTGGAGGCCAATTCTATGAATGCTTTCAAGAGATAGATAAAGCTCTTAAAGATAGCTGAGTCAAGGGATATGGGGAGAAGGCAGGAACGGGATACTGAATGTGGATGATCAGCCATGCTCACAGTGAATGGTGGTGCTGGCTTGAAGGGCCGATATGGCCTACTTTGGTCTATTGTCTGATTGAGTAGCATGTAAAACAAAGCTTTCCCCTGTGCCTCGATACACACGACAATAATAAAGCAAAATCTCTAAATTAGCGTAGAATTGATGTGAGCCAATAGAGAAGTCTGTCTGTTAAAGAAGTTCCCAAATTGCTTATGGTAGTATCATATTCAAGATAGACACAAAATACTGGAGTAACTCAGCGGGCCAGGCAGTATCTCTGGAGAGAAGGAATTGGTGATGTTTCGGACACAAAACGTCACCCATTCCTTCTCTCCAGAGATGCTGCCTGTCCCGCTGAGTTACTCCAGCATTTTGTGTCCATCTTTGGTTTCAACCAGCATCTGCAGTTCCTTCATGCACATGATATTCCAGATGACTGGTTTGTTCTTCCTCTGTTTGCTATCTATAGTTTACTATCTATAGCATGGCTTGTCTATTGAACTGGACCAGAGATGAGCAGCTGGGTACTGGGGCCAGGAGCATTACTTATGTACCCTGTACCTTTACTTCCACAGGAGCACACGAGGAAATAGACTACACTGAAAAGTTAAAATTCAGCGATGACGAAGACGATGATGATGCTGAAAAGGGAAAATCTGAAAATTGGTACGTATCTATTATAATAATAATAATAATAATAATAATAAATGTTATTTATGGGCGCCTTTCAAGAGTCTCAAGGACACCTTACAAAAATTTAGCAAGTAGAGGAAAAACATGTAAGGGGAATGAAATAATTAGTAGAGACATGACTAGTACACAAAGTAAAGACAGAATTCAATTCAAAACACAATATGAGGCAATTAATGCACAGATGAAAAGGGAGGGGGACATGGGGCTAAGGATAGGCAGAGGTGAAGAGATGGGTCTTGAGGCGGGACTGGAAGATGGTGAGGGACACGGAATTGCGGATCAGTTGGGGGAGGGAGTTCCAGAGCCTGGGAGCTGCCCTGGAGAAGGCTCTGTCCCCAAAACTGCGGAGGTTGGACTTGTGGATGGAGAGGAGACCGGCTGATGTGGATCTGAGGGACCGTGAGGGTTGGTAGGGGGAGGGGAGGTCAGTGAGATATGGGGGGGCCAGATGGTGGAGGGCTTTGTAGGTGAGGATCAGGATTTTGTAGGTGATCCGGTGGGAGATGGGAAGCCAGTGAAGTTGTTTGAGGACTGGAGTGATGTGATGCCATGATTTGGTGTGGGTGATGAGTCGGGCGGCTGCGTTCTGGACCAGTTGGAGTCGGTTGATGTAGGTGGAGCTGATGCCAAGGAGAAGTGAGTTGCAATAGTCCAGTCGGGAGGAGATGAAGGCATGGATGAGTCTTTCAGCAGCGGGAGGTGTGAGAGAGGGTCTGAGTTTGGCGATGTTGCAGAGATGAAAGAAGGAGGTTTTAATGACATGGTGGATGTGAGGCTCAAGGGAGAGGGTGGAATCAAAGATCACGCCAAGGTTGCGGGCCTGGGGAGATGGGGAGACAGTGTTGCCGTCGATGGTGAGAGTGGGGTTATTGATTTTGCCGAGTGTGGCTTTGGAGCCTATGAGGAGGAATTCTGTCTTATCGCTGTTGAGTTTGAGGAAATTATGTTGCATCCAGGTTTTTATAGCTGACAAACAGGAGTTGATATGGGAGAGGGGGGGGTTGTGGGGGGATTTGGTGCCGAGATAGATCTGGGTGTCATCGGCGTAACAGTGGAAGTCCAGGTTGAAGTGGCGGAGTATCTGACCAAGGGGTCAGTATAAAGAGTATATGTATTAACAAAACATTGAATCTAGAGCAATGTCTTTTTGATGTTAGACACAAAGTGCTGGAGTAACTCAGCGGGTCAGGCAGGGCAGCGTCTCTGGAGAGAAGGAATGGGTGATGTTTCAGGTCGAGACCCTTCTTCAGACTGATGATCTGGCCTTCAGTCTGAAGAAGGGTCCCAACCCGAAACGTCAGCCATTCCTTCTCTCCAGAGATGCTGCCTGACCCGCTGCTGCCTGGCCTGGCCTGGCCTGTCCCACTTTCACGACCTAATTCACACCCTTTTTTATTCGTGGACATTTCTCATCATGCTAGAAAAAACGCCTCGACCGACTTAATGTCACGAGTATCTACGACTAGCATCACGGCCTGCTACGACCTCGTGACGACCATGCTGCGAGTAAGAGTCAAGGGCAAACTCGGCAGAGGTTGTGAATTAGGTCATGAAAGTGGGACAGGCCCTTTACGCCAGTATTTTGTGCGTACCTCCGATTTAAAGCAGCATCTGAAGTTCTTTCTTACACATCTTTTTCATGTTGATCTATCATTTAGAACGGAAATGAGGAAACACTTTTTCACACAGAGAGTTGTGAGTCTGTGGAATTCTCTGCCTCAGGGGGCGGTGGAGGCCGGTTCTCTGGATACTTTCAAGAGAGAGCTAGATAAGACTCTTAAAGATAGTGGTATCAGGGGATATGGGGAGAAGGCAGGAACGGGGTACTGATTGGGGATGATCAGCCATGATCACATTGAATGGCGGTGCTGGCTCGAAGGGCCGAATGGCCTCCTGCTGCACCTATTGTTTATTGGGACCCAACGGGTCCATGTTTGGGTTCATATTATCACTTTCTCTCGGAACCCCAAGCAACCTCTCGCATAACCCTGGTTGAGAAACGCTGCTGTATAGACTTCACACTACAATGGTTGCCCTTTGCACTTTGGTTCATGCACTGTCATGGACACGTTTGCTTCGAATAACTGATCATAGAAACATAGAAATTAGGTGCAGGAGTAGGCCATTCGGCCCTTCGAGCCTGCACCGCCATTCAATATGATCATGGCTGATCATCCAACTCAGTATCCCGTACCTGCCTTCTCTCCATACCCCCTGATCCCCTTAGCCACAAGGGCCACATCTAACTCCCTCTTAAATATAGCCAATGAACTGGCCTCAACTACCCTCTGTGGCAGAGAATCATTTATGGTGTATTTATTCAATTTGTTTTTGTTCGAATGTGCCTGTAAAGCAGAAGCAAGTAAGAATTTAATTGCTCCCATCGCAAAGAGTGCACATGTCAAATAAACACTTGACTGTTGAAAGTACCCCCAATGGTCTAGCCTTCAGTCTGAAGAAGGATCCCGACCCAAAAAGTTTGCCTCTCCATGTTCTCCAGAGATGCTGCCTGACCCGCTGAGTTACGCCAGCACTTTGTGCCCATCTTTGGTATAAACCTCCATCTGCAAACCTTTGTTTCTGCAGTAATGGTTCTCCAAAGTCATCTGCTTTGTGCATCGCCATGGAGTTTTGTTTTCTGGTTCTTCATTCTCCAGCCATTCAATTCTTTGATTTAGGTGGTCATGCTGTCAGTACAAATCTCGCTTCTCTCAAAAATTTATATTCCAGCAATTTAGCATAATTGTTTCCAGCGCAACATTTTCTGGTTAAGAAGGAACAGATGATGGATAATTGAAGGTAGGCAAAAATGCTGGAGAAACTCAGCGGGTGAGGCAGCATCTATGAAGCAAAGGAAATAAGCAACGTTTCGGGTCGAAACCGAAAGTTCGGTTGTTCTTTGTTGGTGAATCAAGTTTCAGTCTTCACAGGAGTAGCTATGCTCACATGTGTTCTAATCCTGCTCTTTGTGATGTCCTGAAAACTGGCACTTTTTTTTAGAATTGCTGATGTTAAATATGTAGCAAGCAGTTTCTTGCTTTGCCGATTGGGGTGTGCCTTTAGTAGTGCCTATAAACATGGGTGAAAAGAAAAATGTCTCTCTGCACATGCAGAGAAAATGGCTAATCAAAAAATTACATTGATTTATTCTGAAGAAGGGTCTCGACCCGAAATGTCGCCTATTCCTTTACTCCATAAATGCTGCCTCACCCACTGAGTTTCTCCAGCATTTTTGTCTACCTTCGACTTTTCCAGCATCTGCAGTTCCTTCTTAAACACTAATTTGTTTGATGCTTTTAAAATAGCTGGAGGGCCATTTTAACCTCTATCAAATACGATGTGTAGGTATGTAAAATGCTGGCAGCTTTTTTCCTCCATTGCTTTGGTGAACGTCAGGTCAGGTTAGGGTCATCACCTCATCTGGATTCTAGGTCCAGTTCCAGACCAAGTCTGAAACACAGAAACATATAAAATACATCCAGCATTTTTGTCTACTATCTTTTTCTGGTGTTGTGTGGCGTCTGATTTTGAAAAGCTTATGTAGCACTGCAGTTATGGTGCGTAGTTATAACATTGTCGGGGGCGGATGCTGAAAATGATCATCTTGTTCTGTGAAGGGGCGGCCAGTTGAGTCGGCCTGAACGGCAAGAGCTGCGCAACTCTGAGCACAGGAAGGAGACCCCCTCGGATGAGCACTCGAATGTCAAGGCAGCTCGGGGTGAGGGTCCAGCTCCTGCTGCAACTGAACTCGGGCCAGGCAGAGTCCCCGCCAACTGGGGGCCTGCTGCAGAATACCAGGTACGGACCAGAGAATTAACAGTTTGTTTGTTTGTCATAGGGCATGGAAACAGGCCCTTTGGCCCAACCTGCCCACACCAACCAACATGTCCCACCTGCCTGAATTCATCCCATATCCCTCTAAATACGTTCTATCCATATACCTGTCTAAATGTTTCCTAAACATTGCTGTGATAGTCCCAGCCTCAACTACCTCCTCCAGTTGCTCGTTCCATACACCCACCACCTTTAGTGTAAAAAAATATATATAAAAAATAAAAATTATATCTCAGGTTCCTATCAAATGCTTCCCCCCTCAACTATGTCCTCTACTTCTAGATTCCCCTTCTCTGGGCAAGCAAATCTGTGCGTTTACCTGATCTATTCCTCTTGCAGAGCTGCCAAGTAGTATGGATTTTACTTATTTTGTATGGAAATGCGATCAGAATACGGATGTACGGATTTGCATTGTAAAATATGATTTTTTTTAAATCGGCCCAACTTCCTGTTTCATCTTGCTGCTTAAAAAATGCAATGATATAAAGTCATACTGTAACTCTAAAAATTATAGCAGATTAAATCTCTTAGTATTTTAAATTTCAAGAAATTGGATGATTATTTTTGTAAGCCTGTCCCGCTCCAGGTTTAAACAACGCTGTCAGTTTAGCGCGTGGGAATTTAAACAAAGAGCTGTCGGCTACAGCTCTGTGGGTTCTAAATATAGCACTACCAGCTGGAGCGCTATGGGCTTTAAACATAGGGCCATGGGCTTTACACATAGGGAGAGGGAGGGAAAGATGAGGGAGAGGGAGGCTTCCAAAATGGCTTCTACATCATCATCTGGTGCTAAAAGTAGGAAGTAGTCGTTCAAACAGCAGTATACAAAGAGATGGCAATGAATGCACGGTCAAGTAAGGTGTGTAGACGACATGTCAATTGGTAGCAAAGTTATGCATCCTTGTACTCTTTCATGGGTCTGACTGCACATTTAAAAAAAAAAAAAATTTTTAATTCAGCAAAATGGCACTGTCTAAAAATAGTTTTCCTCAGCAAAATACTGATTTTCAGGTACCAGAAAACTGAAATGCTCTGACAAAACTTGGCAGCTCTGCGCTTGTGATTTTACACACCTCTATAGGATCACCCCCTCATCCTCCTGCGCTTCAAGGAATAGAGTCCCAGCCTGCTCGAACTCTCCCCGCAGCTCGGGGGGGGGTGTGTGTGTGTTCCTAACCCTGGTGTGCGATTGTAACCTGAGCCATGAAACCAGTGCGCTCATCGGGTCCAGGGGGCTGATTTAATCAGTGGGACCACAGTTAATGTGCATTGCCGTAGGGATAAACTTTGATGATGCCGATGTGTTTTAAAGCTATCTTTTTTTTCCTCTTGTCGTATGGGAACATTGGAATTAAGTTGGGACGTTAGGATTCTTGTGGTAGATGTTTAGTAAGATGTGAGGGTGTTTATGACAAATGTTTCCTGTGGCATAGTCTGTGGATGGAATTACTGCTGGCAAGTATCCAGGCACTGCATACTTGGTAAGGGAGTGTTGCAACAGATAAAATAATGAAGGATGCTCTATAGCTGCAGCTGTGAGTGTGGCCGAGGGGAGGAAGAGGGGGAGTTGTTAGCGGGAGGAAGGGAGTCTTTTAGGGGCATGATAAGTGTCTTGTAAACCACAATAACCTTTATCTCTGTACTATTGGTTGTTGAATTAGTTGCCTGCCACATTGTGAATCACTTTCCTGATGACTTTACCAAGAGTTGGCTTCACCAAAGAATTCTCGGGATGGCGGGGCTGTCATAAGCTGAGAGAATGGAGCGGCTGGGGTTGTACACTCTGGAGTTTAGAAGGATGAGAGGGCACCTTGTTGAAACAAATAAGATTATTAAGGGTTTGGACACGCTAGAGGCAGGAAACATGTCCCCGATGTTGGGGGAGTCCAGAACCAGGGGCCACAGTTTAAGAATAAGGGGCAAGCCATTTAGTTGTGAATCTGTGGAATTTTCTGCCTCAGAGGGCAGTGGAAGGCAGCTCTCTGGATATTTTCAAGAGAGAGCTAGATAGGGCTCTTAAAGATAGCGGAGTCGGGGAAGAAGGCAGGAACGGGGTACTGATTGTGGATGATCAGCCATGATCACATTGTATGGCGGTGCTGGCTCGAAGGGCCGAATGGCCTACTCCTGCACCTATTGTTTAATGGCTATTGCCTCTCTTTGCCACCTTTGGTTTTCGGTCTGAAGAAGGGTTGCAACCCAAATCATCACCTATCCATTTTGCTCAGAGATGCTGCCCAACCCGCTGATTTATAGAGTCTTACAGCGTTGAACAGGGACCTTGGGGCCCAACCTGACCATGTCAATCACACACTAGTTCCACCTGCCTGCGTTTGGCCCATATCACTCAACCTGTCCTATCTGTGTACTATCTAAATGTTTTTTAAACATTGGGATAGACCCAGCCTCAACTACCTCCTCTGGCAGCTTGTTCCATACACCCACCTCTGTGTGAAAAAGTTACCCCTCGGGTTCCTATTAAATCTCTCCTCTCCCTTCACCTTGAACCTATGTCCTGTGGTTCTCTATTCTCCTACTCTGGGCATGGGACTCTGTGGGCCTACCTGATCTATTCCTCTCATGATCTTGTACACCTATATAGGATTACCTCTCAACCTCCAGTGCTCCAAGGAATAGAGACCCAGCCTGCTCAACCTAAGGTCCAGCATTTTGTGCCTACCTTCAGACCCTTTACCAAGCTGGTTTTCTGTGCTGGATGTGATGAGTGGACTGATATAGTGCTAGGTGACCACGTTGATATCTGCCAGGTGAAATGATGCATGGGACGAGCAAATTGAAAACCACAGGCTGTCAAGTTTATATTCCTCGTTTGCTAAAAAACTGTCGGGTTATAAAACTAAACCAACGCAAACCCAGGGCCATTCCGGATCTCATCCAAGTCCAAAGTTGACTGCATGGCTCTTCCATGTTCTGGAAAGCCACTCCTGGCCAATTCCGAGCTGGCTATAAATCCCAACCTGGCCAGCAATGCTTGCATGCTTCGAATTAAAATAATTATTTGGACATTTAACTATACTCCTGCACCTATTGTCTATTGACTGGGGTCGGACAAGTCTTTACTACTTACTTTGTTTTTGCGCTAATGACTTCTGGCGTTGAAGGAAGGAAGCTAGAGGCGTTTTAAATCTTTCTCCTTCCCCTCGCACCAATGCCTACCACGAGGTTGGAGCAAACTATCCTAACGTATTAAAACTCAGTAACTAATGTGTCTTTTTAGGGTCGAAGAACAGGATCAGGCATGGTCTCGCCCCACGAGCATCAGGTTGCTCCAGGGCCATACCGCATCTCCAGGCAGGCTTACCCGAGCGTACACCAGGTTTGTAGGGCCAGCTGTAGGTTAAGACACTAGACTGACTTTTAGTTCAAGCTTCACTAAGGTGTGTTTCAGGTTTTTTAAGTTAAAACCAGCTTTGAAACTATCTTTCGACTTTTGATCTGGAGGAGAGGGATGAGTCCAGAGTCTGGTAACATGAAAGAAACTGCTGAGGTTTCAGGGACATTCCTGAGAGTTTTGTGAATGAGCGCTGGGAGGCAATCTTCCTGGGAAATCCACTAGCGTGCACTAGTTTTTTGTTTTTTTTTGCGGTCTCTTTTGAGGCAGTATTCCTTTGTAAGAGACCTGGCACTTGATCTGTGAGGCAGCCTGAAGGTAAAGCACTAGGTGTGTGGCAGAGGCTTCTTTTGAAGACGACAGGAGATAATATGGTGGGGGCTGTGATTTTGGACTTCCCCTTCAACCGGTCAGAACCTGCACAGCCTCAGGATAGTGCTGCTAATCCAACAGCGGCTGATGGATAAGATTTCTTTCAAAGTGAAGTAAAAGTTTCAAAATAAGTCTCTCCACCTTTCCGACTCAATTCTCATCTCCCTTTTGTGTTTCCTTCCCTGGCATGAATCGTCCGTTGCCCTCAATCCTTTTACTTTTTCCTTTCAATGGTTTTTTTTGTTTGGTGCGGTGTGTCGTGTCCACTTGAGCAAGAGTGGTTCCGAAGATGGAGAAATCTTTAGTGTGCCACTGCAATGGTCTTTTTTGTTTTATTTAACTGCTCTCCAGTTCTTTGTCTTAGAACAGAACAGTCGTGCTTCTCAACCTTCTTACCCTTGCAGAACCCTTGAAGTGATTTTCATCTCGGGGGAACCCCTACATAAAAATTATTATATATCTTTATTAATCTCTTTCTTTCGCTTTCATAAACTTAAAGTTCGTAAGGCAAACACAATATATTTTTCCGATGACTGGTTTGAGCAAAAAATAACGTATGTTTTTCCTCAAGTTTATTAATAATTATTAAAAGTTATTAAAAATAACTGAAATCAAACTGCTTGTTGAAAACGGAAGCAAATAAAGGCAAACAGAAGAACTAGCGGAAGAGGGAGAGAAAAAGAAAACAACACACAAACTTTTCATAAACTAACAAAAACATACATAAATAAACGATACACGAACACAAAATATACATAAACGGACTTACATTTCAAAAATTCATATAGCATCTCTAATTGATGGGTAAAAATTACTAAATAACGTGGGTGAATGAGGGACTGTACCTGCAAGGCAGGAAGCACAGACAGGACTGATGGAGACCGTGCGAGCGTCTGTACTCGAGTGAGTCACTTGATGATACACGAATCTGTCACATCCAGCTCCTGTCCATTGACCACTAAAGGCCGTTTCACACTGGCCCCGTATAGACGTCACTAAATATGACGTCGCTAAAAAGATGTCGCTAAATATGAGGTACATGTGTAATAAAATTGCGAATATGAAATTAAACACAGAAATGCATTTACAAAGGATTAGCCTATTTATCACTATTCCTCTCGGAACCTGTTGCGACCTCTCATGGAACCCTCGTGTTTCGGAGCACCCCGGTTGAGAAACGCTGGTCTAGCACAAGAACAGACCCTTCGGCTCACAATGTCTGTGCCAAACATGATGCCATGGCTAACTCTTATCTGCCTGTACGTAATCCATATGCCTATCCAAAAAATCTTTTTAATGCTGCCATCATATCTGCCTCGACCACCACCACCACCACCAGTAGTCCAGGCATTCACCTGCCTATGTGGTTATTAAACAAAAACTTGCCCGGTGCATCACCTTTTTAAACTTTACCCCCCTTGCCTTAAAGTTGTGCCCTCTAGTATTTGATATTTTCATCCTGGGGGGGGGGGGAATAGAAAGATTATTACTTTCTTTAAAAAAAGTTCAAGCTGTCTAGCCCAGTATCATGAGGACCTGAACTAGTCGGGCTGCCTTATGCAATCTTTCTGCGTTCATATGTCCAGAGTAGACCAGGGTCTTTTATACACCCTTCCCCTTTGCTGGCTAAGCCCTTGTCTGATTCTTTCGATGTGCATCTCTTTAGCTAAGACTTGCCGTATTAACGGCCTGTCCCACTTACGCGACCTTTACCAGCGACTGCTGGCACCCGTGATTGGTCGCCGAAATTTTCAACATGTTAAATTCAGCGGCGACCAGAAAGACACTACGACTCTTTGGAGGCCTCTCATGGCCATACAGGCGACCCCTGACGACATGTCGTGGGTGACCTCTCACGACCATAGGAGTCCTCTCACGACCATGCAGGCGACCACTGGCGACCTGTCCCGGGTGACCTCTAATGACCATACAGCCTGTATGGCCGTGGGAGGTCTCCAAAGAGTTGTGGCGTCTTTCTGGTTGCCGCTGAATTTTCAGCATGTTGAAAATTTAGGCGACCTATGACAGGTGCCTGTAGTCAAGGTCGCATAAGTGGGACAGGCCCATTATCCATCTGCATTAAGTTGGAGTTTTATTGCGCCATCTATTGAGGGTGGTCACTGTTATATGGTCCTGCAATAGTCCATGAGAGACCTATCTCTGTCTGTGAACCTCTGCCTCCTGACATGAGAGTTTTAACCGGAGCTTCCCCCCCTCCCGCTCTTTCCTCCCCCCCACAGCAGGCTGCGGTCCCCCAGGATAAAGGCAACCCGGCCCTGGCAAACCAAAAGGCGCCCGTGGGTGAAGACGAGGACGAGGCCTGGCGCCAGCGGCGCAAGCAGTCGTCCACAGAGATCTCTGCCGCGGTGGAGCGGGCGCGCAAGCGGCGCGAGGAGGAGGAGCGGCGCATGCAGGAGGAGCGGCGGGCCGCCTGCGCGGAGAAGCTGAAGCGCCTCGACGAGAAGTTCGGGGCGTCGGAGAAGCGGCAGAAGTGTGAGCAGGAGAAGGAGGAGGTGGCGGAGGGGAAGGAGAACGAGGAGCCCGTCGGCTCCAACAAACGGCAACGCACGGCCAGCAGCAGCAGCTTTGAAATGACTCAAGGTATTTCAAATGTGTTACTTGCCAGTCCCTTGCTACTTGGATGTCCTTGTACATCATTCACTGAAAATAAGCATGCAGGTACAGCAGGCAGTGAAGAAAGCGAATAGCATGTTGGCCTTTATAACAAGAGGAGTTGAGTATAGGAGCAAAGAGGTCCTTCTGCAGTTGTACAGAGCCATAGTGAGACCACACCTGGAGTATTGTGTGCACTTTTGGTCTCCAAATTTAAGGAAGGACATTCTTGCTATTGAGGGAGTGCAGCGTAAGTTCTCTGGGTTAATTCCCGGGATGGCGAGACTGTCATATGTTGAAAGAATGGTGCGACTGGGCTTGTATACACTGGAATTTAGAAGGATGAGAGGTTATCTTTTTTAAACATATGATTATTAAGGGTTTGGACACGCTAGAGGCAGGAAACATGTTCCCGATGTTGGGGAAGTCCAGAACTAGGGGCCACAGTTTAAGAATAAGGGATTGGCCATTTAGAATGGAGATGAGGAAAAACGTTTTCACCCAGAGAGTTGTGAATCTGTAGAATTCTCTGCCTTGGAAGGCAGTGGAGGCCGATTCTCTGGATACTTTCAAGAGAGAATTAGATAGAGCTCTTAAAGATAGTGGGGTCAAGGGATATGGGGAGAAGGCAGGAACGGGGTACTAATTGGGGATGCTCAGCCATGGTCACAGTGAATGGTGGTGCTGGCTCGAAGGGCCAAATGGCCTACTCCTGCACCTATTGTCTATTAGCTGAACTTGCTACCGGTTCCTCCACAATACGCTTGGGTACAATGTTCCCCAGTTAGTTGACACCATGGTGCATCTGTTAGTACTGCTGCCTCACAGCGCCAGAGACCCGGGTTTGATCCTGACCTCTGGTGCTTTCTGCGTGGAGTTTGCACGTTCTCCATGTGACCATGTGGGTTTCCTCCCATGTCCCAAAGTCGTGCGGGTGTGTAGGTCGACACAAAATGCTGGAGTAACTCAGCAGGTGAGGCACCATCTCTGGAGAGAAGGAATGGGCATCGTTTCGGGTCGAGACCCTTCGTCAGACTGATGACGGGAGGGGGCGGTGCGAAGATAGGATGTAGTCAAAGACAGTAAGACTGGGAGAACTGGGAAGGAGGGGGGGATGGAGAGAGAAACCAAGGGCTATCTGATGTTCGAGAAGACTATGTTCATACCGATGGGGTGTAAACTACCCAAGCAAAATATGAGGTAGACAAAAATGCTGGAGAAACTCGGTGGGTGAGGCTGCAACGATGGAGCGAAGGTATAGGTGATGTTTCGGGTCGAGACCCTTCTTCAGACTGGGTCTGAGCGAAATATGAGGTGCTGTTCCTCCAATTTGAGCTGGGCCTCACTCTGACAATGGAGGAGGCCCAGGACAGAAAGGTGAGATAACCCCCTGAACATTGCCCCTTATGTATATAGAGCGGATGAGAAAGTGGGATAACGTAGAACGTGTATGGACGGTGTGGGCTGAAGGGCCGTTGGCCCCGTTTCCATGCTATATCTCTGAACTTACAAGGTTGATCTCTCTAAATAGCCCCCTGTATGTGGGGAGTGGGTGAGAAAGGCGGAGATCGGTGGGCCAACTAGCCTGTGCCCATGCTGTATCTCTGAACCAAACTAAAGTGGGTGCACAAGTGATTCTCTGCTTTGTGCCTTGTGGCAGGCCTGGCAAATAATCGTGTCCACATATCACCCATCGCGATGACCCTGCAGCACCGCACGCAGCAGCAGCCTTCCGGAAATGATGCATTTGCTGCATTAGGCAGGACAACAGTTTGTGTACTGCATTCACGCGCTGTTTAAAAATTAGTATGTTCAGCCACAAACCTGGCTCTTATAATTGTCCTCAACTGCCCTGTTAGTTTGGCATTGATCAGTTGGCGTGTTTCCAAATGGCGTGCAACGCCTGTTTAGCAGACTGCTGTGATCTACGTGTTGTTAGCAAGCATGACCATTATCTACACCTCCAGTCCCACCCGTTCAACCAATTTAGTTTAAGAAAGAACTGCAGGTGCTGGAAAAATCGAAGGCAGACAAAAATGCTGGAGAAACTCAACGGGTGAGGGCAGAATCTATGGAGTGAAGGAATAGGGTTTTTTTCTGGGTTAAGATGTGGTCGTAGAGTTCGAGGGAAGGGGGAATCACAGAGGGCGGGGGCAGTGAGAGCGGAGGATGTTAAAGAGGGGGCTGTGAGAGAGGACGTCTGAAGAAGGGTCTCGACCCGAAACGTCACCTATTCCTTCGCTCCATAGATGCTGCCTCACCCACTGTTTCTCCAGCATTTTTGGCTACCTCCCAATGCTGGAATGAAAGCTCTTTTTTTCTTAAAGAAAAGGACAGCTACATTTTGTATTACAAACAGAAAGATTAAGCAAAGTGAATTACGGGGCCGCCCGGATTTCTTTGCAAGTTAGGTCGAGTCATACCTCCTGTGGTGTTACTACCACTGCTGTTGCTGTTACTGGACGTTTTGGCTGACTGGAGCCAGACGTCTGTGAAGCCGGCAGCTGAGATGTCGATGCATCGGTACTGAAAACAGCAAAAGGAAAGGAGGATGAAATATACAAAATGGATCGTACCATGTACCAACAACATAGCTGTTCATGTTCTACGTCCAAACCTCAACCTTCTAAACTCCAGCAAGGAAGCGTCCCTTCTTCTGAGGAAGGGTCTCGACCCGAAACGTCACCTATTTCCTTCGCTCCATTGATGCTGCCTCACCCGCTGTGTTTCTCCAGCATTTTCGTCTACCTCTGGTATTTAGTGCTCATCCCTAATGACGACGGATCTCCTCTAACTGAAGCAGACAATCCATTGAAGGTACTCCCGCTGTGTGTTGGCACCAAATGCTGGGGTGACTCAGCGGGACAGGCAGCATCTCAGGAGAGGAAATATCGGTGACGTTTCAGCCTGAAGAAGGGTCTCGACCCAAACATCACCCATTCCTTCTATCCAGAGATGCTGCCTGGCCCGCTGATAACTCATTTTAGTTTAGTATAGAGATACGGCCCACCAGGTCCGCGCCGACCAGCGATCCCCGCACATTAACACTATCCTATACCCACTAGGGACAATTTTTCACACTTACCAAGCCAATTAACCTACAAACCTGTACATACGTCTTTGGAGTGTGGGAGGAAACCGAAGATCTAGGAGAAAACACACACAGGTCAGGGGGAGAAGGTGTAAACTCCGTACAGACAGCACCCGTAGTTGGGATCGAACCCGGGTCTCCGGTGCTGCATTCGCTGTAAGACAGCAACTCTACTGCTGCGCCACCTATTGATAGGGCTGAATGATGTTTTTTATAAATGTATAAATTGATTTTAAAAAAAAGGAGGGAATGACAATATATTTATATTAAACATCATTCAGCCTCATCATTATGTCTATCTTCGGTTTTGTGTCTACAGTTTAAACCAGCATCTGCAGCTCCTTCCTACACCCTCCCCCCACTGTGCACTCACGTCAATGTGTAAAACCCTCCCCCCACTGTGCACTCACGTCAATGTGTAAAACCCTCCCCCCACTGTGCACTCACGTCAATGTGTAAAACTTACACGTCAACTTGGGGGGCTTGCCTGGCTACACTGGAAATGATGAGCACGGGAGGTTCGATTAAATGCAGATGACTCTATTTATTTGATCTTTTTTTGTTTCTCTCCAGCTGAACCTCCACCTCCTCCTGAAAAGGAGACGGTTGAAGTGAAAGAGGAGACGGGGGTGGCAAGAGTGGAGTCAAAAGTAGAGGTGGTAGTGCAGGGGAGGCAGCCGCAGCCCTCGCAGGGTTACTCCAAGTACCAGAAGTCGTTGCCGCCCAGGTTTCAAAGGCAGCAGCAGGTAAGCCTTGTGATTGAGTAGTCAGTGATGGCCCCCATTCTTAGTCACGTGTGTGGCCAAAAATATGAAATACATCTCTTCAGTGTTTCCACTTTGAAGGAAATTACCCGAAATTTGGGAAATTCTGGTTGCCTTCGGGTAATTTTAGGATAATTTACTGGGTGGAAGTGTGAACTGTGAGGAGGATGCTGTTAGAATGCAGGGTGATTTGGACAGGTTGGGGGAGTGGGCAGATGCTTGGCAGATGCAGTTAAATGGGCAGATAAATGTGAGGTTATCCACTTTGGTAGCAAAAAAATGAAGGCAGATTACTATCTGAATGGCGACAAGTTGGGAAAAGGGGAAGTACAAGGGGATCTGGGGCTCCTTGTTCATCAGTCTATGAAAATAAGCATGCAGGTACAACAGGCAGTGAAGAAAGCGAATGGCCTTTACAACAAGAGGAGTCGAGCATGGGAGCAAAGAGTGCAGTTGTGCAGAGCCCTAGTGAGACCACACCTGGAGTATTGTGTGCAGTTTTGGTCCCCTAATTTGAGGAAGGACATTCTTGCTGTTGAGGGAGTGCAGCGTAGGTTTACAAGGTTAATTTCCGAGATGGCGAGACTGTCATATGCTGAGAGAATGGAGCGGCTGGGCTTGTACACTCTGGAGTTCAGAAGGATGAGAGGGGATCTTAGACAATAGACAATAAACAATAGACAATAGGTGCAGGAGTAGGCCATTTGGCCCTTCGAGCCAGCACCGTCATTCAATGTGATCATGGCTGATCATCCCCAATCAGTACCCCGTTCCTGCCTTCTCCCCATAACCCCTGACTCCGCTATCTTTAAGAGCCCAATCTAGCTCTCTCTTGAAAGCATCCAGAGAGCCTGCCTCCACTGCCCTCTGAGGCAGGGAATTCCACAGACTCACAACTCTCTGTGAGAAAAAGTGTTTCCTTGTCTCTGTTCTAAATGGCTTACCCCTTATTCTTAAACTGGCCCCTGGTTCTGGACTCCCCCAACATCGGGAACATGTTTCCTATTCATGTACCTGTCTTAACTGTTTCTGAAATGATGGGATAATCCCAGCCGCAACTATCTTCTCTTGCAGCTTGATCCGTACACCCACCGCCCTTTGTGTGAAAAGATAACCCTTCAGATTCTTAGTAAATCTTTTCCCCTTCACCTTGAACATATGTCCTCTGGTCCTCGATTTCCTACACTGGGCAAGATACCTTGTGCATCTACCTGATCTATTCCTCTCATGATTTTGCACCCTTCTATAATATCTCCCCTCATCCTCCTGCGCTTGATGGAATAGAGACCCAGCCTACTCAACCATTCCCTGTACCCTCTAGTCCTGGCAACATCCTCGTAAATCTTCTCTGAACCCTTTCAAGCTTGACAACATCTTTCCCTGTAAGAGCAGAGCAGCACAGCAACAAGGCCTTCAGCCCACATTATCTCTGCTGAAAATGATGCCCAGCTCTACTCCTATCGCACCATATCCCGAATGTTCTTGTGCTTATTTAAATGCCGCTATCGTATCAACCTCCACCGCTGCCTCCTCGATGTGCCCGGAGAAACTTCTGTTAAGTTTAATTTTGGGTTTAAGAATAAGATAGCAAGTGTCCCCAGTAACACAGCCCATTCGTAGGCCCCCCTCGGTCATGACTGACCATGGGTGATGCGTCCTAGTTGTTGGCTGCTTGCTCCAAACCCCGGCTAGAGCAGTGGCGTCTCCTCCATTGCCAGAGTGAGCAACACCGGAAATTGGAGGAACAGCACCTCATATTCCGCCTGGGTAGCCTGCGGCCGGCGGGCATGAACATTGAATTCTCCCAATTTTGCTAGCCGTTGCTGTCTCTTCCCCTTCCTTAACCCTCGAGCTGTCTCCTCCCATCCCCCCGCCCTCGGGCTCCTCCTCCTCCCCTGTTTCCTTCCTTCTCTCTCTCCCCCACCTCCTATCAGTCTGAAGAAGGGTTTCGACCCGAAATGTCACCTATTTCCTTCGCTCCATAGATGCTGCTGCACCTGCTGAGTTTCTCCAGCATTTTTGTGTACCCCGGCTAGAGCAGCGTCTCTTGAGGCCGAAGAGACCAATGCGGGCGTGATGGTCTCTGTGGCAAAGGTCACATTTGTGTGTGGTCTCTGGTCTGTTGAAGTTGCTGCGCTCCTTTCTGCCGCTGCGTTCAACAGTTTCTCTTCCCCCGTTTTGAGATGTTGGTTCGGGGTACCTCTCCACCTCGTGCAGTCAGCTGCAAGGCTGTCCCAGGACTCCACAGCCCACACTCATTTTCATCTGGATTTTAATCTCGAGCACTGTCTTGTGTGAACGTAGCTTGATAATTTCCCTAACTCGCTATTTATTTTACTTACTTACTGCCTGTTATGCCGTGGCAACGAAGGTCCTCCACTCAGCAGTGTTGATTTCTTCAGTTGCTGTTTCCGTAACATATTTGTTTTACGAGACAGGGTTGTCAGCCCTGTGCTCAACCCCCAACCTGGAGGACCAGTGGATCACTCTTCATCTCACCTCTATTTTCGACCTGTCCAGCATGGGAGACACTAACAGGAGATGAATCTCCCGCTGGCATAGCTCTAGGGGTCACTGAGACACACAAGCTCCCCGACCACGACAAGTTTGCAATCCATTTTACAATATTTATTTGACAGATTATTTTATATGTACAATTTCTATCAAGGCTGGTGCAATTTCTATCCAATAGATATAATGCATACATTGGATCTTCAGGAGAAATTGCCCCACTTTTATCTGAAGATGGTGCAGTGACCTCAGTCAAGGCTTCGGTTTACTGCCGTCAGTAAGAGGCTGTTTGCTTATAAATAGACTCTTCTAGCTGATTGCAATAAAGAACGCTTCTCTGAGACCTGCTTCCAACGTGGCATGTTGTCAGGAAGTTGCCCTAGATAAGTGATGTCTCAAATGGGAGAGACTAGATACGTAGTTGTCTGAACTCTCTGATGGAGTGCAAAAAAAACTGTAAATCATCCCCTCATTCCCTCAAAACTAATGGAAGTCTGAAGAAAGGTCTCGACCTGAAACGTTGCCTATTTCCTTCGCTCCATAGCTGCTGCCTCATCTGCTGAGTTTCTCCAGCATTTTTGTCTACTCTCAAAGCTAATGGCAGGTTGGCCTTCATCGCGAGAGAATTTGAGTATAGGAGCAAGGAGGTCCTACTGCAGTTGTACAGGGCCCTGGTGAGATCACACCTCAGTATTGTGTGCATTTTGCATCTCCTAATTTGAGCAAGGATATTCTTCCTATTGATGGAGTGCAGCGTAAGTTAGGAAGCGAGCGGGCAAGATCATCTCTGACCCCTCTCACCCTGGCCACAAACTCTTTGAATCACTTCCCTCTGGAAGGCGACTCCGGACTGGCAAAGCTGCCACAGCCAGACATAAAAACAGCTTTTATCCATGAGTAGTTGCTCTACTCAACAACCAAACATCTGTTTTTATTATTAATATGTTTTTGTTCATCTTTTATTATTTTTATTTTAATCTTAAAATGAACGTATTTAAAATACCAAAGAGTAAAAGAAGATTCAACAAAATAATCCTCCCCGACTGACGGCCACAATTAAAACATTAGTAAGTCATGAGGGCTATTTTAACAAAATATTTTACATTTTCAAGTATATCTAATTGAAGTTTCTTGGATGCAGCCTTATTAGATAACAGTTAACTTAATGCGGCATTCCGCCATGAAAAGGTTCCCCACCCCTGCTCTAACCTGCAGGAGTCGGTGTAGATAGTTTGCTCGAGGTATTTTAGCCGCATCCTCTTGGAAGCTGGAGAGGAAAAATTGGACGTTCCATTGCACGTTCCAAAGGGTTTTTTTAAAGCGGTTATACATCGATGGTAACACTATACGCCACCGTCTCTGCATTTTCTTTTGATTCAGGAACAGCTGCTGAAGCAGCAGCAGTGGCAGCAGCAGCAGCAGCAGCAACAACAGCAGCAGCAGCAGCAACAACAGCAGCAGCAGCAGCAGCAACAGCATCACCACCACCAGCAGCCCTCCCAACAGGCTCCAGTGCAGCAGCCGCCTCTGCCACTTGCAATGGCCCCGCCGTCAGCACCCATGCACCCACAGCAGCAGCAGAAGCCCATGTACCCGGGCTCAATCGGCCGGCCGCCTCCGCCCCCCATGCCCCCCATGGGCTATGACCCGCGATGGATGATGATGCCACCTTACATGGACCCTCGCATGATGCAGGGCCGTCCTCCCATCGATTACTTCCCACCTGGCGTTCACCCATCAGGCAAGTAAAAACCAAAGATCCTATATACAGCGAGCAAGATAGACCACTCACGAAAAAGACGTAGTACGGTCATGGGCAGATTCATGGGTAATTTTCGGCCCCATTTCCGTAACCGGCTTCCGTCCCCGCACCAAAGATCCCGTAGCAGAGCAAAGATAACTAGTGCGGAGACGGAAGCCGGTTACAGAAAAATCCTCGTAAAAATAAAAGTTATTTTGTAAAAATCTTCTCCTCATTTTCAGAGTTTTAATTTATTAACACAAACTGTCCCCCCGCAACGTTGATTGCACTGCGGGAGGGATACCCAAAGTCGGGTCGGTTACTGAAATGGATGGGGGAAAAAGGCCCATGTTTCGCTCCGTGGCGTACTACATGTCAGCCCGCATTTAGCAGGATTGGTCTATCTTGCTCCGCTATAGGATCTTTGGTAAAAAAACGCTCGCTCCCCTCCACCTTTAACAAGTGCAGGGCTCTTAGTCCACCAGTCATAGGCCATTTGTTCAATCAAGTCGACTCCGCTGTTCAATCATGGCTGATCTATCTTCCCCTATCAATCCCATTATCCTGCCTTCTCCCCATTACCGCTGACACCCTGACTAATCAAGGTGTGTAGGTTAATTGGCTTGGTAAAAAATCAGATTTTATGTCCATCGCATCTACTCTGCCATTCAATCATGGCTGATCTATCTTTCTCTCTCAATCCGACAATCCTGCCATCGCCCCATAACCACTGACACCGTACTAACCAAGAATCTTATCGCATCTTCCCATCTCCTCCCCTTTTGACTTTCCGCAGAGACCGCTCCCTCCGTAACTCCCTGGTCAATTCGTCCCTTCCCACCCAAACCACCCCCTTCCCCTGGTACTTTCCCCTACACTTGTCGCTTTACTTCCTCCCTTGACTCCATCCAAGGACCCAAGCAGTCTTTCCGGGTGAGGCAGAGGTTCACCTGCATCTCCTCCAACCTCATCTATTGCATCCGCTGTTCTAGGTATCAGCAGCTGTACATACATCGGTGAGACCAAGCGCAGGCTTGGCGATCGCTTTGCCCAACACCTCCGCTCAGTTCGCAAAAAGCAACCTAATCTCCCAGTGGCTCAGCACTTCAACTCTCCCTCCCATTCCGAATCCGACCTTTCTGTCCTGGGTCTCCTCCATGGCCAGTGTGAGTCCCACCACAAATTGGACAAGCAGCACCTCATCTTTCGCTTGGGCAGTTTACACCCCAGTGGTATGAACATTGACTTCTCCAATTTCAGGTAGTCCTTGCTTTCTCCCTCCTTCCCCTCCCCTTCCCAGCTCCCCCACAGCCCACTGTCTCCACCTCTTCCTTTCTTCTTACCGTCCCCCCGCCCCACCTCCTCGTCAGTCTGAAGGGGGTCTCGTCCCGAAAAGTCACCCATTCCTTCGCTTCATAGATCCTGCCTCACCCGCTGAGTTTCTCCAACATTTTTGTCTACCTTCGATTTTTCCAGCTTCTGCAGTTCTTTCTTAAAAAAGAATCTTATCAATCTCTGTCTTAAAATTACCAGTGACTTGGCCTCCACAACCTTCTGTGGCAATGAATTCCAGTTTAAGTCCATTTGCAAGAATAGCCAGTTTTAGTAACAAAAGGGGATGGGGAGCAACATGTAAAAACAAACAACCGCAAGTGCTTGATTATGAATAAAAGGCTCCAAGTGCTGGAGTAACTCAGCAGGTTAGGCAACATCTCTGGAGAAGATGGATAGATGACATTTTGGGTCGGGACTTGTCAGTAGGGTCCTGTCCTCAAATGTGACCTAACCATGTTCTCCAGGGAAGCTGTCTGACCTGCTGAGTTACTCTTTTTTTTTTAAAAGGTAGCAACATTATTATTGATAGTGATAAAATTCAGAGAGAAAATTAGTTAAAGGAACCTTCAATATATTTTTTTTAACAAAATGGGGGATGAGGGGGGGGATCTTATAGAAACCTATAAAAGAACTGGACAAGCTAGATGCAGGAAAAATGTTCCCAATGTTGGGCGAGTCCAGAACCAGGGGGCACACTTAGAATAAAGGGGAGGACATTTAAGACTGAGGTGAGAAAATACTTTTTCACCCAGAGAGTTGTGAATTTGTGGAATTCCCTGCCACAGAGGGCATTGGAGGCCAAATCACTGGATGAATTTAAGAGGGAGTTAGATAGAGCTCTAAGGGTTAGTGGAATCAAGGGATATGGGGAAAAGACAGGCACGGGTTATTGATTGGGGACGATCAGCCATGATCACAATGAATGGTGGTGCTGGCTCGAAGGGCCGAATGGCCTCCTCTTGCACCTTTTTTCTATGTTTCTATGTAACACTTTATTCATTTATTATTGAAAATTAACAGGTCCATGTGTAAAATCTGCTCAGTAGACTAACAGTTGGACACAAAGCTGGAGTAACTCAGCGGGACAGGCAGCATCTCTGGCGAGGCGGAATGGGTAGTTTCGGGTCGAGACCCTTCTATCAGACTGAGAGTCGCAGGAAAGCGAAACAAGAGATCTGGAAGATGATATAGTGAGATAAAGAACAATGAATGAAAGATGCGCAGAAACGAAACGATGATAAAGGAAACAGGCCATTGTCAGCTGTTTGTTGGGTGATAACGCAAAGCTGGTGCGACTGTGGTGAGGGATGGAGACGGAGAGATAGGGAATGCCGGGGTTACTTGATGTTAGATAAATCAATATACTTCTGGACTATAAGCTGCCCAAGCGAAATATGAGATGCTGTTCCTCCAATTTGCGTTTAGTCTCACTGATAATGGACGAGACCTGACAATAGACTCTTAGTTTGAACAACAACAGTCAGACCCGTCTGAAGAAGGGTCTCAACCCGAAGCGTCACCTGTTCCTTCTCTCTAGAAATGTTGCCTGTCCCGCTGAGTTACTCCAGCTTTTTATGTCTATCTTCCGTTCTATTGTGTAGCTAGCTGGCTTTAGTGTTGGACCCACTTGCCGATGATGGTGATGAAAGTACATCCGGTGTGTTGTGCTGCTGCAGGTTTAATGGCTCGCGAGCGCTCGGATAGCGGCGGTTCTGGATCAGAACCCTTTGACCGGCACCCGACGAGGGGCACCCCTCCTATTGACCCCAAGTTGGCCTGGGCTGGTGACGTGTTCCCGTCAGCGGAGATGCGGCCTATGGCCTCGCCCATGAGACCACATGAAGATGACGACAAAGGCTTGAGGTCTGTTCACGCGAATGTTGAACTCGCTCGTTTTAGGTAACTTCTACAAACGCTCTCCTCTATCTCTCTCTCTCTCCCCCCTCCGCCCCCTTACCCCCTACTAAAAGTCAGTTATCCAATCCCTATCCAGCACTGCCCAACAGAAATGCAGATGTGAACCTTCCTGAGGTCATTCTGTTGCCGCCCCTGATCTGTCCTGGTCATTTCTCACTTCCGTGCCCGCAATGGGTCCGAGGAGGTGTCCCGACATGAGGCGATATCCATCTTCTCCAGAGGTACTGCCTCTCGCCGTGCATTGCTCCAGCATTTTGTCCAAGTCAAAAATCAAAGTCAATTTTATTTATCACGTGCACCCGAAGGTGCAGTGATATGAATTTGCCAGCAGCAATACACTCAAAAAGAACACGCAATACACAATAGAATTTAACACAAACATCCACCGCAGCATTCTCGACTGTGGTGGACAGCAACAAAGTTCAGTCAGTCCTCATTTGTTCACCCCTGGTCGGGGCCATAAACTATAAACCCTCCGTAGTCGCCGCTACGGACGGCCACCGATGTACAGGCCCTCTCGTCGGGTCGGTCGAACACCCAACGTCGGGTCGGTCGAACACATTCCGCGGCTTGGAAGTCCCGAATTGGCGCTTTCTTACCGGAGACCGCAGCTTCAGGATGTGTCTATTTGGGCGTCACGGGAGGCGCAGCGTTGGAGTTGCTGCCTTCATAGCGAATGCAGCGCTGGAGACCCGGGTTCGATCCCGACTACGGGCGTTGTCTGTACGGAGTTTGTACGTTCTCCCCATGACCTGTGTGGGTTTTTCCTCCAAGATCTTCGGTTTCCTTCCGCACTCCAAAGACGTACAGGTTTGTAGGTTAATTGGTTTGGTGAATGTAAAAAAAAATTGTCCCTAGTGTGTAGGATCGTGTTGATTTGCGGGGATTGTTTGTCGGCGCGGACCCGGTGGGTCAAAGGGTCTGTTTCCGCGCTGTATCTTTTCACAAAACTAAACTAAACATGTACAGATGACATTTCGGTTCAGGATCCACAACGATCTTCAGATCTGTAGAAGGATCCTAACCCGAAACGACGCCTTTCCACGTTTTCCTAAAATCAAGTTATAGTAATAGAATTAGGCCATTCGGCACATCGAGTCCACTCCGCCATTCAATCATGGCTGATCTATCTCCCCCTCCTAACCCCATTCTCCTGCCTTCTCCCCATAACCCTTGACACCCATTTTAATCAAGAATTTGTCTTATATCTGCCTTAAACATATCCACATTGGCCTCCGCATTCCTCGTGCAATGAGTTTCCACAGATTAACTAGCCTCAGACTAAAGACGTTTCTCCTCCTCTCCTTTCTCAAAGACTGACTGCAGCAGACCCGCTCAGTTATCCCTTCGCCATCGTCACTTTTTTTGAATATCTTTCATTCATTTGTTCTATATCTACATGGCCGTCTAAATCTCGCATCTTCCTTTTCCCAGACTCTCAGTTCTACCGAGTCTCTCACTCTACCAGTGCCACCAACTACGTAATAAATCCCATCCACATAATTACTAACATTTAAAGACACATGCCATAATTAACACAAAATAAAGACAAATGGCCATGACGGAATGGTCTCGACCCGAAACGTCACCCATTCCTTTTCCCCAGAGATGCTGCCTGACCCGTTGCTCCAAACCTTTTGTGTTCGTCTTTGAGTTATTCCACCATTTTGTGCGTGCCCGCGTCTCGACCGGCGTCTGCAGTTCCTCGTTTCCGTTCTTGTTCCCAACAGCTTTCTGTTTGACCCGCAGGAGTGACACACCGCCGGTCCGACATCGAGACTCTGGGCATCCACAGTCCTTCATGGGCGGCCTCCAGCAGGTCCCGGACGCTGGGCCTCGCCACATGGCGCAGATGCAGCGCTACCCGCTGGTGGAGCGGCTGGACGATCAGAGGCAGAGCCCCTGGCAGAACTCGCTGCCCGGCGTGCAGGCGGAGCTGGGGCGGGACAGGCGGATGGAGATGTCCGTCCACCTCCAGCATGCCCAGCGCAAGGCAGACCAGGAGCCAATGATTACCCGCAGGGACGCTGTACAGCACCCGCATCCGCACCCTCACCCTCACCCACACCAACACCAACACCCGCACCCGCACCCGCACGAGGACAAGAAGATGGAGGCCCACGCCATGCACGTTCAGCGTGAGTCCGCGCAGCTCTCCGCTAACAGCGTGAAGAAAGCAGGGCCCCACTCGCAGCCCCTGGAGCTGCTGCAGCACAAGGAAGACCACGGGGCCAAAGAGGGCAAGCAGGACGAGGGCAGGAAGGGAGACAAGCCGGGCCGCCAGGGAGACATGCACAGGCCTCAGAGGAAGGATTCCAAGACGGAGACCCGCTGGGGCCCGCGGCCGGGCAGCAAGAACCGCGATGAGATGGGGGAGAAGCCGGCCCGCCGAGCCGGCCCCATCAAGAAGCCGGTGCTGAAGGAGCTGAAGAGAGAAGACAGCGAACAGGAGGTTGATCGGGGGAAGCCAGCGGCCGGAGAGAAAGCTGCCGTCAAAGGGAAGGACAAACCACCGGAATCAAGCGACCTTTCCAAGTCGGATTCTTCCATCAGTTTGAAGGTGAACCAGCCCGGTCCGTCTGCGGCTGCCTCCAACAAGTCCTTGCCGGGCCCTCCCGCGGCCAACTTGCAGGACGATCGTGGGAAGGCCAAGCCTTCTGGCAAGGAGCAGCGGCCGGAGAAAATCAAGCCGTCTAAGCCGCCCCCGAAGGACTATGGTGGCGGGCCTCCGCCGCCGCGGCGCAACCGGGACCGCGACCACTCGTTCGAGCGCAACTTCTCTGGCCGGGGCCGAGCAAGGGGCCGGGGGGAGTTCTTCTCGCGGGGCCGGGGCTACCGCGGTGCCTACGGCGGCCGGGGGCGAGGCGGCCGGGGCCGCAGCCGGGAGTTCCGGGGCTACCGCGAGCCGGTGTACCGCGCCGACGAGGACGGCCCCAAGGGCGCCTTCCGCCCGCGCAACCCCAGCGAGACGCGCAGCGAGGGCTCGGAGTACGAGGAGATCCCCAAGCGGCGGCGCCAGCGGGGCTCGGAGACGGGCAGTGAGACCCACGAGAGCGCCAGTGACGTGGCTCACTCCGACAAGGAGGCCTCCTCCAGCTCCAAGGAGCCGCCCAAGGAGTTCCGCAACTCCGACCAGGGCCGGGTGGACAAGAGGAACTGGTCCGAGCCGCCGCTGAAGTTTGCCGACAAAATGCCTCCCCGTCTCAGCGACTCCACCCGCGGCAGGGTCTTCACCCCGCGGGGAGTGCCTTCCAGGAGGGGCAGAGGGGGGGTGCCGCGTGGTGGTGGTGGTGGTGGTGGCGGCGGTGGGAGTGGGGGCCGTCCCCAGCAAGGTGGCTGGGGCCCGCCTTCCAAGATGTCCCCGCCCAAGAAGCAGCCTTCCAAGGAGCAGGTGAGGGGGCCGGAGAGCAAGCCCCCGGAGGTCCCAGCGTCATGCAAGGAGAGCGACCGCAGCCTGGCGGACAGGCCGGCTCCGGCTGTCGACCCCGGATGCTACCCTGAGGCTCCTCCGATGCACCGGCTGGAGCGGCCCATGGACCGCCCCCCTCGCCGACGGCGTCACGGACGGTCCCAGCAGCAGGACAAGCCACCCCGCTTCCGCCGGCTCAAGCAGGAGCGCGAGGTGGCTGCCAGGATGAACGGCGAGCGCAACCCGTACCCGACCGACGAGCCGCCGCCGGCCCACCCCCCGCCCAACCCCCAGACCGAGGAGATCAAGGAGGTGGTGCGCAGCGCCGCCGGCACCAAGTCACCGGACCTGTCCAACCAGAACTCCGACCAGGCCAACGAGGAGTGGGAGACGGCCTCCGAGAGCAGCGACTTCACCGAGAGGCGGGACAAGGACGGCGTCTTCGTGAAGGGCACCCCCGGCGGCGTCAAGTCTATGGATCCCAGCGCCGCCCAGAAGAAGGAGTCGTCCAAGCGTAGCTTCTCCAGCCAGAGGCCCGGCATGGATCGGCAGAATCGGCGCTCGAATCCCGGTGATTCTGGCGGCAGGAGCAGCCGCAACAGTGCTGGATCCATGAGGAATGACAAACGCAACTGGTCTTCTCCAAAGAACAGGAGGTAGGTGAAGGGGAGCACAGGGACATGTGTAAAAGATCAGAAAGGTGCATTAAGAATGCAGGAGTCGAGGAACATTGGTAATAAATGAAAGGTAGACAAAAACGCTGGAGAAACTCAGCAGGTGAGGGCAACGGAAGAGGTGGGGTCAAGACCCTTCGGACTTGGGGGCTGGAAGAAAAGATAGGTAGGAGACAAGAGCTGGGAAGGGGAGGGGAAGGAGGAGAAAAAGTCAGGACAGGTGATTGGAGAAGTCAATGCTTCTATGGAGTGTAGGAAGAGGATTAGTTTCGGGTAGGTCCCCTTGCAGTCAGACTGATGTGGGAGTTGATCATGGGGAACAAGGATAATGCGGACCAATTGAATAACTACTTTGGTTCCGTCTTCACTAAGGAAGACATAAATAATTTGCCGGAAATAGCAGGGGACCGCGGGTCAGGGCCAGATAGGCTGCATCCCAGGGTACTTAAGGAAGTACCTCCAGAAATAGTGGATGCATTAGTAATAATTTTCCAAACTCTTTAGATTCTGGAGTTTTCCAAAACTCTTAGATTCTGGAGAGTTTCCTGAGGCGGGGAACTTTTTAAGAAGGGAGGGAGAAAGTAAGGACTACCTTAGTCTAAATTGGGGGAAAAGTGCTAGAGTCAGTTATAAAGTGGGATAGCACCACATTTGGAAAGTGGGAAATCATTGGACAAAGTCAGCATGGATTTATGAAAGGTAAATCATGTCTGACATATCGTATAGAATTTTTCGAGGATGTAACTAGTAGCGTGTATAGGGGAGAACCAGTGGATGTGGTGTATCTGGACTTCCAGAAGGCTTTCGACAAGGTCCCACATAAGAGATTAGTATACAAACCTAAAGTACACGGCATTGGGGGTTCAGTATTGATCTGGATAGAGAACTGGCATGGAGGCAGGAGTAGAGTAAACGGTCACAATACGGCAGGCAGGGACTAGTGGGGTACCGCAAGGCTCAGTACTGGGACCGCAGCTATTTACAATATATATTAGTGATCTGGATGAGGGAATTGAAGGCAATATCTCCAAGTTTGCGGATGACACTAAGCTGGGGGGCAGTGTTAGCTGTGAAGGATGTGGAGACTGCAAGGTGACTTGGATGTGAGTGGGCAAATGTTTGGCAGATGCAGTATAATGTGGATAAATGTGAGGTTATCCATTTTGTGATTATCTCGCCAAGCCTGCGCTGGAGGTGCAGGTGCAGCAGGCAGTATGGTACACCGATGAATGTAGGCAGCAGGGACAGGCCTTGCTATAGAGGGAGTGCAGAGAAGGTTCGAACAGGTGCAATAGATGAGGTTGGAGGAGGAGCAGAATAAATGATAGCGCATGATAAAGGATATTACACCAAGAATGTAGACTGTACAGCTGACAGTGAAGAAAGCGAATGGCATGTTGGCCTTCATAACAAGAGGAGTTGAGTATAGGAGCAAAGAGAAACCTTTCTGGGGTTGTACAGATGCCCTATGTGGGAGACCGCACCTGGTAAGTACCCGAGTGTACAGTTTTGAGAGTGGTGAATCCTAATTCTGAGGAAGGACATTCTTGCTATTGAGGGAGTGCAGCGTAGGTTTACAAAGGTGAGGTTGAAGATCAGAGGAAGAGAATGGCGGTGCACGTCCAACACTCCTGATTTTCCGGCACTACCCAAGCGAAATTTGTTCCAGAGGCATTAGAAAAGTCTGGACTATCTGGGTTTTGCGAACGGGGAGCACGGCCAAGCCTCGGTCTCAGAGGAGTCCCAACGCGGATACTGGAGGAGCGGTCAGCTGAGGGATATTACACCAAGATATCAGCAGCTGACAGTGGAAAGCAACGGGCCTTCATAACTGCCGGCAAAGAGGTCTGCAGTTGCCGGACCGCCGGACAGTTCCCCTAGAGCCCCTATTGCTGCAGGGGGTGAATTCGACCCGCAGTTCGGCCGCGGAAGTCCCGATGAGGTCGTGTTTTGGACACCTCACCCGGCCTAGGCGTCACTGTTTTGGGGTGGACTTGTAGAGTATACAGTGTGGAATCAGACCCGACTTGCCCACACCTGGCCAACAATGTCCCAGCGACCCTCGTCCCACCTTCCTGCGTTTGGTCCATAACCCTCCAAACCTGTCCTATCCATGTACCTGTCCAACTGTCTCTTAAACGGTGGGATAGTCCCTGCCTCAACTACCTCCTCCGGCAGCTTGTTCCATACACCCACCACCCTCTGTGTGGAAAATGTCACCCCTCGGATTCCTATTAAATCTTTTCCCCTTCACCTTGAACTTGTGTCCTCTGGTCCTTGATTCCCCTACTCTGGGTAAAAGACTATGTGCGTCTACCCGATCTATTCCTCTCATGATTTTGTACACCTCTATAAGATCTCACCTCACCCTCCTTATCCTCCTACGCTCCATGGAATAGAGACCCAGCCTACTCAACCTCTCCCTATAGCTCACACTCACAAGTCCTGGCAACATCCGTGTACAGGAGGTTTCAAGTGCGCTCTCGTGGTTGTAAAGGAGGTGATGGACCACCAGTTGCTGGAAAATCGGTGATGGACCATACTCCCTCTTTAAGGCCATGAGGTTTATGCTACTTTCAAGAGAGAGCTAGATAGGGCTCTTAAAGATAGTGGAGTCGGGGGATATGGGGAGAAGGCAGGAACGGGGTACTGATTGGGGTTGATCAGCCATGATCACAGTGAATGGCGGTGCTGGCTGGAAGGGCCAAATGGCCTCCTCCTGCACCTGTTTCTATTCTATTCTATTCTGTTCACACACTGAAGTGAAGGAATGAGGGTGTGCTCAAAGAGTTGACGCGATTTCATTGGCAGGCCTGTGGAAGAACGTGGACCGCCCCTTCCTGCAGCTCTCTCTCAGAATGCCAGCGCCGTGTTCAGAGTCGATCGCATCATCCCCAGCGATTCGGCTGCCATCCAGCAGGCCATCGCAGAGGTCAACAGCCGGCAGAAGGACCGCAAGCTGGTTCCCGGCAAGGCCAAGGAGAAGAGCGACATGCTGACGCAGTTTGACCTGAATAATTATGCGGGTAAGTGCAGTAGCAGTTTTCCGTAACATCGCGGAGTCGCGCGGTTTGAGGGCTCTCGACCCGAAACTTCACCCGTTCCCTTCCAGCGATGCTGCCTGTCCCGCTGAGTTACTCCAGCATTCTGTTCCCATGTTCAAGACCTGCTGGCAACATTTGAAATGTCCAAATCCCAAACGTTGCACCATCTGATAATCACATCTCGCTGCACTCGACAAGTGATTTGCTTATGTGTGTGATAATTCAACTCCTCAGCAGTTGAGTCAAGCATGTTCAAGTACTTGTGATCTTCATACCTTATAGGAGCAGAATTAGGCCGTGCGGCCCATCAAGTCTACTCCGCGTTTAATCATGGCCGATCTGTCTTTCCCTCTCAACTCCATTCTCTTGCCTTCTCCCCATAAACCCCTGACACCTTTGCTAATCAATAATCTATCAATCTCCACCTTAAAAACCCCAGTGACTTGACCTCCACAGCCACGTGTGGCAATGAATTCCACAGATTCACCACCCTCCAACTGAAGAAATTCTTCATTTGAGAATTATTTTTATTTCCCTTCTAAAGTTACGACCTTTTATTCTGAGGCTGTGCTCTCTGGTCCTAGACTCTCCCACTGGTGGAAACATCTTCTCCACATCCACTCTATCCAGGCCTTTTGCTATTCAGTAAGTTTCAATGAGGTTTCCAGCCACCCCCCCCCATCCTAAACTCCGGCGAGTACAGTCCCAGTTTCATCAAACACTCATCATACGTTCAGCCAATCTTATTACATGATCCTCAGATATTTTCAGCAAAGCTTCAATGTTTCAAGTTTACAGATGCAATGCGGAAACAGCACATTTCTTGGCTTAGTTTAGAGATACAGCGCGGCAACAGGCCTTTCGGCCCACCGAGTCCGCACCGACCAGCGGTCCGCATGCACTAGCACTATCCTACACACTAGAGACAGTTTACAACTTGTGACCGAAGCCAATAAAACTACAAGCTTGTGCGTCTGTGGGATGTGGGAAGAAACTGGGGCAAACCCACGCTGTCACGGGGAGAACGTGCAAACTCTGTCCAGACAGCACCCATAGTCGAACCCAGGATCGAACCCACGTCTGCAATTCCACGGATGCCGGCTGCCTTCCCTCTGCTTGCACACAGCGGCAAGGTGGTGTAGGGGTCGAGTTGCTGCCTCACAGCGTCAGAGACCCGGGTTCGATCCTGAGTTTGTACGTTCTCCCCATGACTTGTGCTGGTTTCCTCCAAGATCTGTGGTTTCCTCCAACACTCCAAAGGTTTGTAGGCTAATTGGCTTGGTATGGATTTAAATTGTCCCCTAGTGTGTGTGGGATAGTGTTTGTGTGCGGGGATCGCTGGTCGGTGTGGGCCGAAGGGCCTGTTGCCACGCTGTATCTCTAAACTAAGCGCATGAAGAAGGGTTTTGGACCGAAACGTTGCCGATTTCCTTTGCTGCATAGATGCTGCCTCACCCGCTGAGTTTCTCTAGCATTTTTGTCTACCTAAGAAATAAACAGTATGATGTTCACTGCATGGCTGCTCAATGTATCAGTCAGTCCCTTTGACTGCTAGAACAACGAGCTGAAAATTGTTCACAACAGCATTCGGTTCAGTTGTCAAAGCTTGCTCTTGTGACTAAGCCTGACTGACCTTGAGGTGCTGTTGCTGCCGTTGCCTCTGACGATGAGAGCTTAATGGATCTTCAAAGCAGATCAGGCTCCTGCTCTTCCTTTATTGATTGCTCCTAATGAAAGTGCCGAGGCGCGGATAAGAGCCTGATAAATTGCAAATGTTTAATGGTTAAATGCTCTGATCCGCACGTCAAATTAGATTACACTGACTTTTGTTCGGCTTTTACATCTTTGTATTTGCATTTTCGTGTAATTTTATGGCATTGTATTGAAGCATTTCTAAAATTATAGCATTGTAATGCTTTGAAGTTGTTGAGTGAACCTGTAGAAGGCATTCTGTGACACCACTGGTCACAAGCAGCAGGAATTATGAATAAACTGCTTCATGGCCATCCAGTTTTCTTATCTCTGCCAGTACTCAAGAAGGGCCCTTGTCCCAATTTTACAAACACACGATGAGATCAAGCACAGGCTTCGCCCAACACTTCCGCTCAGTCACAATTAACCAACCTGATCAGCACTTCAACTCCCCCTCCCATTCCAAATCCGACCTTTCTGTCCTGGGCCTCCTCCATGGCCAGAGTGAGTCCCACTGCAAATTGGAGGAGCAGCACCTCATATTTCGCTTGGGTAGTTTACACCCCAGCAGTATGAACATTGACTTCTCCAATTTCAGGTAGTCCGTCCTTTCTCCCTCCTTCCCCTCCCCTTCCCAGCTCTCCCACAGCCCACTGTCCCCGCCTCTTCCTTTCTTCTTCCCGCCACCCCACCCCCACATCAGACTGAAGAAAGGTCGCGACCCGAAACGTCACCTATTCCTTCTCTCCATAGATTTGAAGTTGTATTTAATAGTCTGATGGCTGTGGCGAAGAAGCTGTTCCTAAACCTGGATGTTGCAGATTTCAGGCTCCTGTACCAAGTCAAGTCAAGTTCTGATTGCCCCCAAGCAATTACCTTTTACCAGAAGGCAGCGTGGAGATGAGTGTGTGGCCAGGATGGTGTGGGTTCTTGATGATGCTGCCAGCCTTTTTGAGGCAGCGACTGCGATAGATCCCCTCGATGGTGGGGAGGACAGAGCCGATAATGGACTGGGCAGTGTTTACTACTACTTGACCAGGTTGTAGCTTGTATTCCAAGAGAGAGAGAGACAAGTCCAGGCTTGCCTTCGGGTGATGTATATTGAGACAGTGACCAATGCTTTTGAAATATCTTGTGCTGGAAGTACCAACTGATAAGATGCCTTTGAAATGTGCCGATTAATTGATAAGAGACAAGCTCAGACTGGTCCTGTAGTGATGGATTTTGGCTGCATCTTGTGACCATGACTCGTATCTTTGGAATGTGACTAAGTGATACCCACACAGTATAAAACACCATGCAAATCTTTGTTCATTGAAATGGTGGCATGGGGAAGTCAAGACTGAGGTGAGAAACTTTTTCACCCAGAGAGTTGTGAATTTGTGGAATTCTCTGCCTCAGAGGGCAGTGGAGGCCAAATCACTGGATGGATTTAAGAGAGGGTTAGATAGAGCTCTAGGGGCTGGTGAAATCAAGGGATCTAGTGAAAAAGGCAGGCGCGGGCAAAGGTCCTATAGCGAGCAAGATAGTCCACTCGACGAAAAACACATAGTACGGTCATGGGCAGATTCATGGATAATTTTCGGCCCCATTTCCGTAACCGGCTTCCGTCTCCGCACCAAAAATCCCATAGGATACTAGTGCGGAGACGGAAGCCAGTTACGGAAACATCCTCGTAAAAATATAAAAATGGCGGCGGCGCGGGCACACCGCGACGCCCTGTGTCTCCCTAGAATGGGAAAAATAGCGACGATCCCCTTACCTGCTTCAAGGCTGCTCACTCGGAGCAGTCTTGTACTCATCTCGTACAGCCGACAGGAACTTCTGGACTTCGGTTCCTGCGGCTGCAACAACTTTTTGGACGATCTCCCTCTTCCGTCTGAGCTCATCAGAGCAACAGAGCACCCGACTGGAGACCGCCAGGTGAGTCGCGGGGTTGGAGACCGCCATCCGACCCGCGGAGCCCAACCGACCCCCGGTCCTCACCCGACCCCCGGTCCTCACCCGACTCCCGGTCCTCACCCGACTCCCGACTCCCGGCCCTCACCCGACCCCCGGTCCTGGCCCGACTCCCGGTCCTGGTCCTCGCCCGACGCCCGGTCCTCACCCGACCCCCGGAGCCCAACCGTCCCGCGGAGCTGGAGAATGCAAGGTGAGTCCCGGAGCTGGAGACCGCCACCCGACCCGTGGAACTGGAGAACACCCTGGAGCTGGAGAACGCCACACGACCCGTGGAGCTGGAGACCGCCACCCGACCCGTGGAGCTGGAGAACACCGCGGAGCTGGAGAACGCCCCGGAGCTGGAGAACGCCACCCGACCCGTGGAACCCGGAGAACACCCTGGAGCTGGAGAACGCCACCCGACCCGCGGAGCTGGAGACCGCCACCCGACCCGCGGAGCTGGAGAACACCGCGGAGCTGGAGACCGCCACCCGACCCGCGGAGCTGGAGACCGCCACCCGACCCACGGAGCTGGAGACCGCCACCCGACCCGCGGAGCTGGAGACCCCCACCCGACCCGCGGAGCTGGAGACCGCCACCCGACCCGTGGAGCTGGAGACCGCCACCCGACCCCGCGGAGCTGGAGACCGCCACCCGACCCGCGGAGCTGGAGAACACCGCGGAGCTGGAGACCGCCACCCGACCCGCGGAGCTGGAGACCGCCAGCCGACCCGCGGAGCTGGAGACCGCCACCCGACCCGCGGAGCTGGAGAACACCGCGGAGCTGGAGAACGCCACTGGAGAACGCCACCCGACCCGCAGAGCTGGAGAACGCCACCCGACCCGTGGAGCTGGAGAACACCCCAGAGCTGGAGAACGCCACCCGACCCGCTGGGCTGGAGAACACCGCGGAGCTGGAGACCGCCACCCGACCCGCTGGGCTGGAGAACGCCAGGTAAGCCCCGGGGCTGGAGACCATCAGCAGAGCCGCGGGGCTGAAGACCGCTGGCGGAGTAACGCAGACGCGGAGCAATGAAGCGGCAGAACACCAGCGCGCACCAAGCCAGCTCGGCCCACCAGAAGCACCAACAGACGGCGACGCGTACGAAAACACCGCCGGGGGACGCAGAGGTGGGTTAAAGGCCAGGTTAGAGCTAGCCCCACACAGGGCAGCGATTCCTAGCCTTTTCCTCGCCAACGTGCGCTCACTGGCAAACAAAATGGATGAACTCCGGCTAAGGATCACCTCCCACAACTGGATCAAGGACTGCAACATCCTGATCTTCACTGAAACTTGGCTCAACACTGACGTTCCTGACAGCGCCATCCAGCTATCGGGGCGTCATTTACTCCGAGCGGACAGGACATCAGACTCCGGTAAGACCAGAGGTGGGGGTCTGTGCATTTATGTAAACAAAGCATGGTGCACGGACTCCACCATCATCGAGAGTCACTGCTCAGCTAACCTTGAGTTCCTCTTGGTTAGATGCAGACCGTTCTATCTGCCCAGAGAGTTCACCTCCACTGTTGTGACTGCAGCCTATATCCCTCCTGATGCTAATGCCAAGCTTGCAATGAAAGAGCTGCATACTGCCATTAGCAAACAACAGACGCACAACCCCGAGGCAGCCTTCATTGTTGCGGGTGACTTCAATCACTCCAACCTGAAGACTGTACTCCCCAAATTCCACCAACATGTATCCTTCCCCACTAGAGTAGACAAGACACTGGACAAAGTCTACACCAACATGGCTGAAGCTTACAAAGCCATCCCCCTCCCCCACCTTGGTCAGTCTGATCACGTCTCATTGTTCCTGCTCCCTAAGAACTCCCCACTCATCAGACGGGTTAAACCAACTGTGAGGACAGTTAAAGTCTGGTCAGAGGAAGCGGACTTCACACTTCAGCAGTGTTTTGGAAACACTGACTGGAAGGCGTTTGCAGCCCAGGCCACCCTTGACTCTTACACGGACATTGATTCCTACACATCCTCTGTTCTGGACTTTATAAACTGCACCATCAATAGTGTCACCTCCCTCAAACAGGTGACCATATTCCCGAATCAGAAGCCATGGATGAACAGCGAGGTCAGGCTACTGCTGAAAGCACGGGACACCGCTTTCAGGTCAGGTGATGCTCGAGCCTACAGTTCATCCAGGGCTAACCTGAAGAGGGGCATCAGGAAGGCCAAGCACTGCCATAAGCTCAGGATTGAGGAGCACTTCAACAACAACTCCGACTCCCGACGCATGTGGCAAGGCATCCAGGCCATCACGGACTACAGACCCTCCAACATCACCCCCACATCCAGCGACGCCTCCTTCCTTGAGGAGCTTAATTACTTCTATGGCCGCTTCGACAGGGACAATCTAGAGACAGCCATCAAGGCTGTGCTACCTGCCGATCACCAACCCCTCACACTCACCCCCTACGACGTGTACGTGGCACTGAGTAGGACTAATGCACGTAAGGCTGCTGGCCCTGACGGCATCCCCGGGCGCGTGCTCAGGGCCTGTGCTGCGCAGCTGACAGACGTCTGGACTGACATCTTCAACCTGTCACTTGCCCAAGCAGTTGTCCCCACTTGCCTTAAAACCACCTCCATCGTGCCAGTGCCAAAACACTCCACTGCGGCAAGCCTCAACGACTTCCGCCCAGTTGCACTTACCCCCATCATCACCGAGTGCTTCGAGAGGCTGGTCCTGGCACACCTCAAAAGCTGCCTACCCCCCATACTGGATCCCTATCAGTTTGCCTACCGCAAGAACAGGAGTACGGAGGATGCCATCTCAACGGCACTTCACTCCGCCCTCTCCCACCTCGACAACAGAGACACTTACGTAAGAATGCTGTTCATCGATTACAGCTCAGCATTCAACACCATTATACCATCAAAACTGATCACCAAACTCGGTAACCTGGGCATCGACCCCTCCCTCTGCAACTGGATACTGGACTTTCTAACCAACAGACCCCAGTCTGTGAGGTTAGACAAGCACACCTCTTCAACCCTCACCCTGAACACCGGCGTTCCTCAGGGCTGTGTGCTGAGCCCCCTCCTCTACTCCCTCTTCACCTATGACTGCACACCTGTACATGGTACTAACACCATCATCAAGTATGCAGATGATACAACGGTGATTGGCCTCATCAGCAACAACGATGAGCTGGCCTACAGGGAGGAGGTCCAGCACTTAGCAGCATGGTGCGCTGCCAACAACCTGGCCCTTAACTCCAAGAAGACCAAGGAGCTCATTGTAGACTTCAGGAAGTCCAGAGGCGGCACGCACACCCCCATCCACATTAACGGGACGGAGGTGGAACGTGTTTCTAGCTTCAGGTTCCTGGGAGTCAACATCTCCGATGACCTCTCTTGGACCCACAATACCTCTACTCTGATCAAGAAGGCTCATCAGCGTCTCTTCTTCCTGAGGAGACTGAAGAAGATCCATCTGTCTCCTCAGATCCTGGTGAACTTCTACCGCTGCACCATCGAGAGCATCCTTACCAACTGCATCACAGTATGGTATGGCAACTGCTCTGTCTCCGACCGAAAGGCATTGCAGAAGGTGGTGAAAATTTCCCAACGCATCACCGGTTCCTCGCTCCCCTCCATTGAGTCTGTCCAAAGCAAGCGCTGTCTGCGGAGAGCGCTCAGCATCGCGAAGGACTGCTCTCACCCCAACCATGGACTGTTTACCCTCCTACCATCCGGGAGGCGCTACAGGTCTCTCCGTTGCCGAACCAGCAGGTCGAGGAACAGCTTCTTTCCGGCGGCTGTCACTCTACTCAACAACGTACCTCGGTGACTGCCAATCACCCCCCCCCCCCCCCCCCCCCCGGACATTTATTATTATTTATTTAAATCGTTTACTATGTCGCTCTTCCAGGGAGATGCTAAATGCATTTCGTTGTCTCTGTACTGTACACTGACAATGACAATTAAAATTGAATCAGAATCTGAATCTGAAAAATCCCATAGGATACTAGTGCGGAGACGGAAGCCAGTTACGGAAACATCCTCGTAAATATAAAAGTTATTTGGGAAAAATCTTCTCCTCATTTTCAAAATTATAATTTATTAACACAAACTGTTCCCCCGCAACGTTGATTACACTGCTAGTCGGGTCGACTCGGGTTACTGAAATGGATGGAAAAAAAGGCCCATGGTCCGCTCCGTTGCGTACTACACGTCAGTCCATTGCATTTAGAAGGAATGATCAATCTTCCTATCTAAAGGATCTTTGTGCACGGGTTATTGCTTGGGGGCGATCAGCCATGATCACAATGAATGGCGGTGCTGGCTCGAAGGGCCGAATAGCCTCCTCCTGCACCTATGTTCTATGTTTCTAAGTGTCTATTCCTTACTTGACTGGTGTATCCCCGTCACTTCTGCCGGCTAATGATCAGTAAAGCTTGAGTTGGTTTACCTCACGTTTTTGTCGGTTGTCTGTTTATTAAGAAGTGAACCTTATCACACGTCCTCCAGAGATGCTGCCTGACTCGCTGAGTTACTCCAGCACTCCGTGTCTTCCTTCCTTTCGACTTGCGCTCACTGGAAAAATGTTCACCAAAGTCCCAAACATGTCAGAGTATCGGTTTACCGTTGTCCCATAAACTGGACTGTTTCATCACAACCATTAGGTGCCTTGTTTAAGTTGAATTACCTTCAAGTCTATTGATAGTGTTGCAGGCTGTTTTGGCCTGGTGTTGGCCATAGAAACCACTTTCTATGCAGTTCTAAGATGGGCACAAAATGCTGGTGTAACTCAGCGGGACAGGCAGCATCTCTGGAGAGAAGGAATGGGTGACGTCTTGGGTTGAAATCCTTCAGTCCTTTTTAGTATGGGCACGCGCGAGACCTGAAGTCCCATTGACTTGGAAAGCTAGGTCCACTACACATTTAATAAAGTTTCGATGTTGTCAGATATTCTTGCCGCCCTTTCTCTACCATTTTGATCTATTAGTCGAGGTTATGATTTACTATTATTAATCTGCCATGTACAGGGGGATTGTGGAACTATTGCGTTCCTGTCAGGTAAACAGAAATGCCATCTAAAATTATCTGTAGGTTGATTGAGTAAACGTATGCTGACATTTTGACGGCACTGGGCCTGTGCTCGCTGGAGTATAGAAGGATGAGTGGGGATCTAATTGAAGCTTAGCATAGAGTGAAAGGCCTGGATACAGTGGATGTGGAGAGAACGCATCTACCAGTGGGAGAGTCTAAAACCAGAGGGCATAGCATCAGAATAAAAGGATGTACCTTTAGAAAGGAGACGAGGAGGAATTTCTTTACTCCGAGGGCGAGGAATCTGTGGAATTGATTGTGGCAGGCGGTTGTGGAGGCCACGACATTGGGTATTTTTCAGGCGGAGGTTGACAGATTCTTGAATGGTAGAGGGTAAAAGTCCAGGGTTATAGGGAGAATGCAAGAAAATGGGGTTGAGCAGACAAGATGGATCAGCAACGATTGAATAGTAGAGTAGACTCAATGGTCTGAATGGCCCAATTCTGCTCCTATGACGTGTGAATTTGTGAACATCAACTCGTCAGGTTGAGCTGCATTTGTGGGAAGCGGAAATTAAATGTGTTTGATGACCTATCATCAGAAACGTGATTGAGAGGTGACGAAGGGACGTGTGTTTTTTTTTTTTTTTTTTTTCTCCTTTCTCCACACATGCTGAGGGTTCCCAGGATTTTCAGTGTTTTTTTTTGTTTCAGATTTGCAACATCTGCAGTACTTTGTTTTGCTTCTGGCCTCACCGTTCTTTCCTCCGCGCTGCAGGTGTGGTGATCATTGACGATCACCCGACGGTCTCTGCGGACGACGCCACCATATCCCCCATGAACGATGGCTTCACCCGAGTCATTTCCAAGCGGCAGAGGAGAATCCTGGATGACGAGCGGCGCAAAAAAGAGGAGCATCTACTTCAGGTAAACGAAAGCGCGCTGGTTTATAGACAATAGACAGTAGGTGCAGGAGGAGGCCATTCGGCCCTTCGAGCCTGCACCGCCATTCAATGTGATCATGGCTGATCATCCCCAATCAGTACCCCGTTCCTGCCTTCTCCCCATATTCCCTGACTCTGCTATTTTTAAGAGCCCTATCTAGCTCTCTCTGGAAAGTATCCAGAGAACCGGCCTCCACCGCCCTCTGAGGCAGAGAATTCCGCACACTCACAACTCTCTGTGTGAAAAAGTGTTTCCTCGTCTCCGTTCTAAATGGCTTACTCCTTATTCTTAAACTGTGTGGCCCCTGGTTCTGGACTCCCCCAACATCGGGAACATGTTTCGTGCCTCCAGCGTGTCCAAACTCTGAACAATCTTGTATGTTTCTATGAGATCCCCTGTCACCCTTCTAAACTCCAGAGTGCACAAGCCCAGCCGTTCCATTCTCTCAGCATATGGCAGTTTATGTTGGAAGGAACCGCAGATGCTGGTTTGCACCGAAGATAAGCACGAAATACTGAAGTAAGGGTCGACACAGTGGTGTTGCGGTAGAGGTGCTGCCTTGCAGCGCTGGAGACACCCTGATTCGATCCAGACTACGTGTGCTGTCTGTACAGAGTTTGTACATTTTCTCCAGGTGCTCCGGTTTGCTCCCATACTCGAGACGTACAGGTTTGTAGGTGAATTTGCTCGGTATAAATGTAAATTGCCCTGAGTGTGTGTAGGATGGTGTTAATGTGCGGGGATCTTTTCTGTCTTTGTCTTCATCTCAATCTGCATCTCTTTTGATGTCTCGTTTTGACACCTTATTTTTTGCTCAACCCAGTTATCAGAAATAAAAATTACGTTTGCCTTACGGAATTGCCTTAATGAAAGAGAAAGAAAGAGATTAATAAAGATATATAATCATTTTTATGTAGGGGTTCCCTGAGACATGAAAATTATTTCAAGGGTTCCGCAGGGGTAAAAAGGTTGAGAAGTGCTGGTCTAAAGTAAGATCCATGCTTGCCAACTGAGACTGAAGGTGGTGCTGGAACTGATTGTAAATCAGGGCCAGCAGAGCTGCAGCCTCAGAGCACATGGAATGTTTCGTGTCTTGGGACGATGTGTGTGTGTGTCTGTAACACAACAATGCTATTTACTCACCAGAAGGCAGTTAAAATCTGTGGGATGGATACTCTGCAAGCTTCCTTGCCTGGTTTCCCCAAGAAGCAATCAAAGAAGGTGACACTCTCCACCAGCAAGTCGGAAGAAAGCACCAAGGGTCAGAGTAATGCGACTGACCTGGGAACTCGGATCTGGAATACCACACATTCCGGTATGTGATGCTGCAATGCAATAGGAAGATAGCTTGAAGTGGTGGACACAATAGTATGTGGGTTTTTTTAGTGTATCAATAATTCTCAAAAAAAACTTCAAATACTTTTGCAGGTGCTATCTCAACGTTTATCAAGTACTATTGCAACGTTTAAAGGGCTGTCCCACTTACGCGATATATTTTTTTTGGGCGACTGCTGCAAAATATTCGGCAACAGGGCGTTAATTTTTGCTGTCGTAGGTGCTGTCGTAGATTGTCTCCATGTGTCGTTGGTGAATTCCATTAAAACTAGTCCCTGGTAGTCGCCTAAAGAGTTGTCTAAGTGGGACAGGCACTTAAGAAACATTTAGACAGGTTCATGGATAGGACCGGTTTGGAGCGATATGGGCTAAAAGCAGGCAGGTGGAGACTAGTGTAGGCAAGTTTGGTTGAAGGTCCTGTTTCCACTCTATTGTTCTCTGACTCTTAAGCTTACAAGTCTCCAAAGTACCATGTGGTTCAGAGTTCCAGGTGAGGCAGAGGTTCACCTCCTCCAACCTCATCTACTGAATTCACTATTCCAGGTGTCAACTTCTCTACATTTGCGAGACCAGGTGCAGGTTCGGCGATCGTTTCGCTGAACACCTCCGCTCAGTCTGTCTTGACCTACCTGATCTCCCGGTAGTTTAGAACTTCAGCTCCCCCTCCATTTCCCAATCCAACCTTTCTGTCCTGAGCCTCCTCCATGGCCAGAGTGATGCCCAGCGCAAATTGGAGGACCAGGACCTCGCATTTCGCTTGGGCAGCTTACACCCCAGCGGTATGGCCTACTCCTGCACCTATTGTCTATTGTATTTGATTTAGTTTGCAGACAACACATGGAAACAGGCCCTTCAGCTCACCGAGTCCATGCTGACCAATCACCCGTTCTCGCACTAGTTCTATGTTTGGAAGCCTTTGCTACTGATTCAAAGTTTGTGTCAATTCTGGTGGCTTATAGACAACAGTGCAGGAGTAGGCCATTCGGCCCTTCGAGCCAACACCGCCATTCAATGTGATCATGGCTGATCATCCACAATCAGTACCCCGTTCCTGCCTTCTCCCCATATCCCCTGACTCCGCTATCCTTAAGAGCCCTATTTAGCTCTCTTGAAAAGCATCCAGAGAACCGGCCTCCACCGCCCACTGAGGCAGAGAATTCCACAGACTCACAACTCTCTGTGTGAAAAAGTGTTTCTTCCCCCAACATCGGGAACTCGTATGCTGAGAGAATGGAGCGGCTGGGCTTGTATACTCTGGAGTTTAGAAGGATGAACGGGGATCTTATTGAAACATATAAGATTGTTAAGGGTTTGGACACGCTAGAGGCAGGAAACATGTTCCCGATGTTGGGGGAGTCCAGAACCAGGGGCTACAGTTTAAGAATAAGGGGTAAGGCGTTTAGAACGGAGATGAGGAAACACTTTTTCACACAGAGAGTTGTGAGCCTGTGGAATTCTCTGCCTCGGAGGCGGGTTCTCTGGATGCTTTCAAGAGAGCTAGATAGGGCTCTTAAAGATAGCGGAGGTACACAAAAATGCTGGAGAAACTCAGCGGGTGCAGCAGCATCTATGGAGCGAAGGAAATAGGCAACGTTTCGGGCCGAAACCCTTCTTCAGAGTCAGGGGATATGGCTTTCTGACTCTTAAGCTTAGAAGTCTGGGGCCACACATTTTAAGAATAAGGGGTAAGCCATTTAGATATGGAGAACGCAAGAACGAGGTACTGATTGGGAATGATCAGCCATGATCACAATGAATGGCGGTGCTGGTTGGAAGGGCCGAATGGCCGACTTCTGCACCTATTGTCTATTGTCAAATCATTGTCCTTTTTAATATCTTTTTTTAATGTTGCCCGCTCTTGCAGTTGGCTCCCTCACTCCTCCAACAACCACTGGACTGGCCACTTGGATTAAACCTCTGAATGTCTTTGCCGAGGCAGTCAGCACGGAGGTAAGAAATGCTCCGGGACCTCTTGCGATCGCTGGGGTAAACTTCACAGTGCTTTGTTCTGACTACGCACTAGCCACGCACCTGACTCTTCAGAAAACTGTGTGAGTGATACAGATGGGGTAGCAAGCAAGCAAGCTAGTTTATTTAAACGGCACATTTCAGCAACAAGGCAATTCAAAGTGCTTTGCACAAAGCATTAAAAATAAATCAAAAGCAATTTAAAACAGTCATTAAAAAGAATAGAAGATAAAAAGGACAAAGAACATTTGTTGTCACATACACCAATTGGTGCAGTGAAATTTGAGTTACCATGCAGCACACAAATAAGATACACACAACACTATAGAATTTAACATAAAACCTTAAACAATACCCACAGCAGAATCAACGTTTCCCACAGCGAGGGAAGGCACCAAAGTTCACTCCTCTTCCTCTTGTTCACCCGTGGTTAAGTCCTATTGAGGCCTCCGCAGTGGCTGCAACGGCGGGCCGATCTTTCAGGCCCTCTCGCCGGGATGATGGGACTCCAGCGTCGGAACGGAAGTACACTCAGAGGCCTGGAGTTGAAGTAGAATAATACAAGTATAAAATAGAAGAATAAAAGTTACAGTGCCATGTAAGAAATGGTTCATTATTTAATTGAATTAAAATTAAAAGCAGCGTCAAACATAAAAGTCTTCCGCCCCGATTGAAAAGAACTGAGAGTTGGAGCGGACCTGCATTTTTCTGGAAGTTTGTTCCATATGTGTGGTCCATAAAAACTAAACGCTGGTTCTCCACATTTGGTTCTGACTCTGGGGACAGAAAGCAGACATGTCCCAGACAACCTGAGAGGTCTGGATAGTTCATAATGTAGCGGAGCAGAGATGTATTTTGGCCCTGGACCATTCAGTGCTTTATAAACCAATATAGACGGCCAAATATTGCCTTCCAGTTTGGTTGAATGGGTAAAGGTGAGCAGTAATTAACAGGGCACTGCAGCATATGGGTCTGTTTGATATTTCCCCCACATACCTAGGAATGGGCTGGGCTTTGCTCATTGTCTTCTTTGGTTTGGGTAGATATTAAAAATCTAGTGCTGTTCCCACTCCACACACCTAGACACCTAGATACAAACTCTCAACCAATGCGTCACTTTGCTGTCGTATGAAGCAAGTGTTCCATTGCCAAGTCAAGGCAACTTTATTTGTCACATACACATACAAGATGTGCAGTGAAATGAAAGCGGGATTGTGCAAAAAACAACAGAACAGAACAGAACAGAACCAGTATTTACATTTTAGAAAAAATAAAAAGACACATCACAACAGTAAATTAGACCCTGGTGAGGTCAGAGTTTACAGTCCTGACGGCCTGTGGGAAGAAACTCCGCCTCATCCTCTCTGTTTTAGCAGCATGACAGCGGAGACGCTTGCCTGACCGCAGCAGCTGGAACAGTCCGTTGCTGGGGGGGTAGGGGTCCCTCATCATGCTTCGACACAAAATGCTGGAGTAACTCAACGGGACCGGGCAAATCACAAGCATAACATGTAAACCAGAAGGAATCTACTATCCCGCTCATTTTCTCCCATTGCTGAATTAAATGAGTTCAACCAAGGCGTCAGTCTGATCCTTCAGTGGATCTTTAAGGAGGATGTAAGCCAGGGTTCCTGCTTTTGGCTTGCTGTTTAGTGACCCATGCTCAAACAGTGCAAAAGCTTAGATGCCTGAATGATTTGCCTGTGCGGTTTGTTTTTTCCATTTGCATCCGGCACAATTATTTATTTATTTGTTTTCCCCCCTTCCCCCAACTTCTCCGAAGTTTGAAGAGCCTGCTGGCGCTCACTGTCTGGGTTCAAGCATCGAGGCCGGTTCACTTTAGCGATGTCTGGGAGGGCGGCTGACAACCTCACAAGGAACTCACCATCACCACATGGGGGGGGAGAGGAGTATTGGTGTCGATTCTGCTTTGCTTGAGTACAAAACTGGCTCCAGGACCTCGAGGGTTAACTAGGTTTGCAGGTGGAAACGTGAAACTTCCGACAGCTGAAGCCAGTGGCCGTGGATTTTTTTTCATTTGCTCCGGCTCAAAGATAATGAGTTAATGCCATGCACTTGAGAAAGGACAGTGTAGTTTGCCGTTTTTGATTAAACTGCTGCGTGTGTATCTCTGTTTCAAGGCCAGCCAGACTGACAGTGGGGTGGATTTGAGCAGCGACTGTCAGGTCTCGTCCAGCAGTTCCTCACAGCGTAGTTCTCCAGACGGCAGCCTGAAAACAGACGCCGGGGAGCGCGTTGGGCTAATTAACCGGATCAGCACTAAAGTGGTCGATATGCGATCATCAGACAACCAGCTCCCCGAACCCAAAGAGCAGAAACAGAGGCCTGCTAGGACAGGAGCGCTGAAAGACACCAAGGTATAGCACTTTCACTTGTGACTTAGTTTTATTAACCACCTTGTCTTCCGCACAGCATCTCTCTCATCCGCTGGTCACCCCCACGCGATCCGTCCTTCTCTGACCCCACTCTTTATTCCCAGTGCTGTCTGACCCTAAACAGTGAGCTTCAGCAGGCTGTGGAGCCTTCACAAACGTGCTTTTGTTTTCTGAGAGCACTGGTGAGCGATTTGGGTCATTTCAATGGGTCATTTATAAAAAATAAAAAAACCCAGTCCCAATTGGCAATCAAATCCAGGACCTTCTGGTTTGCATAGTGTTGGGGCATTGCGACGGCAAAGGAGGTCCCGGAGTGAGCCAGGAAGCTAAAGGATAAGGAATGACTCGCGTTTAATGTTTAAGAAGGAACTGCAGATGCCGGAAAATCGGAAGGTAGACAAAAATGCTGGAGAAACAGCGGGTGAAGCATCGTTATTTTAACGAACGTAATATCAGAACGTTGCTTGAAGATGATGATCCCAAATCGTTTAATAGACGGTATTGCAGGGCGCCAATCTGCAAGTGTTTTCCCAAAGCTTTCAATTCACTTTTTTTGCTGCAGTCGTTCCTGGTTTGCGTAGCCTCTGCTTTGCCCAGGATGCATCCTCTGTCATATATCCAGTGCTGTTTCTTCGCTGTTTCGTCTCCTTTTGCCCCCGGCCCTGTGCTCCAACTACGGGCATTCTCGCCATTCCTCTGCATGTGACGTGATCGGCCAGCCACATTTCTTGTCCCAGCGTTGACAACAGTGGGGGTCGGCACGGTGATGCGGTGGTAGAGTTGCTGCCTTGCAGCGCCAGGGATCCGGGTTTGATCGTGACTGCGGGTGCTTGTCTGTGCGGAGTTTGTATCTTCTCCCCATGACTTGCGTGGGTTTTCTCTGGGATCTTTGGTTTCCTCCCACACTCCCAAGTCGTGCAGGTTTGTAGGTAAATTGTCCTTGGTGCGTGTGGGATAGTTTTGGTCTGCAGGGGTTGCTGGACAGCATCGGCCAAAGGGCCTGTTTCTGTGCTGTATCTCTAAACTAAACTGTGTTTACTAGTGCAAAATTCCTTCCTGAAACCCTGCATTCCTTCCTGTGACCCTCCATTCCTTCCTGTGACCCTCCATTCCTTCCTGAAACCCTCCATTCCTTCCTGAAACCCTCCATTCCTTCCTGAGACCCTGCATTCCTTCCTGTGACCCTCCATTCCTTCCTGTGACCCTCCATTCCTTCCTGAAACCCTCCATTCCTTCCCGAGACCCTCCATTCCTTCCTGAGACCATTCCTTCCTGAGACCATTCCTTCCTGAGACCCTGCATTCCTTCCTGTGACCCTCCATTCCTTCCTGAAACCCTACATTCCTTCCTGAGACCCTGCATTCCTTCCTGAAACCCTACATTCCTTCCTGAGACCCCCCATTCCTTCCTGTGACCCTCCATTCCTTCCTGAAACCCTCCATTCCTTCCCGAGACCCTCCATTCCTTCCCGAGACCCTCCATTCCTTCCCGAGACCCTCCATTCCTTCCTGAAACCCTCCATTCCTTCCCGAGACCCCCCATTCCTTCCTGTGACCCTCCATTCCTTCGTTAGACCCTGCATTCCTTCCTGAGACCCTGCATTCCTTCCTGAGACCCTGCGTTCCTTCCTGAGACCCTGCATTCCTTCCTGAGACCCTGCATTCCTTCCTGAGACCCTGCATTCCTTCCTGAGACCCTCCATTCCTTCCTGAGACCCTCCATTCCTTCCTGAGACCCTCCATTCCTTCCTGAGACCCTCCATTCCTTCCCGAGACCCTCCATTCCTTCCCGAGACCCTCCATTCCTTCCCGAAACCCTCCATTCCTTCCCGAGGCCCTGCATACCTTCCTGTGACCCTCCATTCCTTCCTGTGACCCTCCATTCCTTCCTGAAACCCTCCATTCCTTCCCGAGACCCTCCATTCCTTCCTGAGACCCTTCCTGAGACCCTTTCCTTCCTGTGACCCTCCATTCCTTCCTGTGACCCTCCATTCCTTCCTGAAACCCTCCATTCCTTCCCGAGACCCTCCATTCCTTCCTGAGACCATTCCTTCCTGAGACCCTGCATTCCTTCCTGTGACCCTCCATTCCTTCCTGAAACCCTATATTCCTTCCTGAGACCCTGCATTCCTTCCTGAAACCCTACATTCCTTCCTGAGACCCTCCATTCCTTCCTGTGACCCTCCATTCCTTCCTGAAACCCTCCATTCCTTCCCAAGACCCTCCATTCCTTCCCGAGACCCTCCATTCCTTCCTGACCCTCCATTCCTTCCTGAAACCCTCCATTCCTTCCCGAGACCCTCCATTCCTTCCTGTGACCCTCCATTCCTTCCTGAAACCCTCCATTCCTTCCCAAGACCCTCCATTCCTTCCTGAGACCATTCCTTCCTGAGACCCTGCATTCCTTCCTGTGACCCTCCATTCCTTCCTGTGACCCTCCATTCCTTCGTGAGACCCTGCATTCCTTCCTGAGACCCTGCATTCCTTCCTGAGACCCTGCGTTCCTTCCTGAGACCCTGCATTCCTTCCTGAGACCCTGCATTCCTTCCTGAGACCCTCCGTTCCTTCCTGAGACCATTCCTTCCTGAGACCCTGCGTTCCTTCCTGAGACCCTCCATTCCTTCCCGAGACCCTCCATTCCTTCCTGAGACCCTCCATTCCTTCCCGAGACCCTCCATTCCTTCCTGAGACCATTCCTTCCTGAGACCCTCCATTTCCTCCTTCTCCCTGTTCAGTTTTACTACTTTAATCACACTCTTTGATCACGCTGCCTGATGCGTATCTATTTGACAAAGCATTGTTCAATGGAGAAAAAGGATGTTTCTACACTAAATAATTTATGAATTGAATTTGTATTTAAATGAATATCAGTTAAGATTTAGTCTTGGCGTGAATTGGTAGATTTAATTTTAGTAATAAAAGGCAAACTTGATTTAATGTTGCTGTAACTAATATTCTGGATGCGTGCAAATTGCTAACATGCCTTACATTGGAAGTAAAAGTAAATAGGAGGTGGAGTGAAGGGCCTGTCCCAATTAAGCGATTTTTTTTTGGGCGACTACAGGCGACTGCTGCAAAACTTTTTTGCAGTCGTAGGTTGTCGACAGGTGAATTCCATTAAAACTAGTCCCCTGGCAGTCGCCTAAGTGGGACAGGCCAATAACAGCAATCATGACAAAGAACTGTGTAAATAAAATCTGATTAACTGGAATAAAACTAATTGTGTTCTTGAGGGATGATCGGTGAGGTAATTCTGTGTTTTATGTGCTTTACATATTTGTTCTCTGTGAACTTGGTTTTGGTTTTTTATTGATGCGAGTATAGAATACAGTGAAGCTTTTACATGCTATTGAATTAAGTCAGACTATCCTGTAAATGAGTACAATCCAGCCATTTACAGGTACAACAGGTAGTGCATAGAGAAGATTGCCAGACTGGAGTATAGTGTTAGGGTATTGTAGTGTTACAGTTAAGGGTGACGCTGTAATGCAGCGAGCCGAGTTGTTCCCTGAAGGGCCTGTCCCTCCTTTGACATAAAATTTGAAATAGAATCATTACATTAGGGGATCTCATTGAAACATATAAGATTGTTAAGGGTTTGGACACGCTAGAGGCAGGAAACATGTTCCCGATGTTGGGGGAGTCCAGAACCAGGGGCCACACAGTTTAAAAATAAGGGGTAAGCCATTTAGAACGGAGACTAGGAAACACTTTTTCTCACAGAGTGGTGAGTCTGTGGAATTCTCTGCCTCACAGGGTGGTGGAGGCGGGTTCTCTGGATGCTTTCAAGAGAGAGCTAGATAGGGCTCTTAAAAATAGCGTAGTCAGAGGATATGGGGAGAAGGCAGGAACGGGGTACTGATTGAGGATGATCAGCCATGATCACATTGATCAGAAGAGCAGAATGGCCTACTCCTGCACATATTGTCTACTAGATGTCTCTCTGACATTTACGATTACTGCTGTATAGATGTTGCAAGGGGGAGGGGGGTGGGGGAGTAGGCAGTTCAGTGGTCTGATGAGAGGGGGAAGACGCTTTAACTGAGTCTGATGATATGTGTTTTCAAGCTTTTGCACCTTCTGCTCGATGGGATAAGAGAGAATAACCAGGGTGGGTGTCAGCTGCTCTACATCTGTGAGACCAAGTGTAGGCTTGGCGATCGCTTCGCCCAACACCTCCGCTCAGTTCACATCAACAAACCCTATCTCCCGGTGGCTCAGCACTTCAACTGATCACTCCATAGCCAGAGTGAGTCCCACCGCAAATTGGAGGAGCAGCTCCTCATATTTCGCTTGGGCAGTTTACACCCCAGCGGTATGAACATTGGGTCTCGACCCGCAACGTCCTTCCCCACCCCCACATCAGTCTGAAGATGGGTCTCGACCCGAAACGTCGCTTATTTCCTTCGCTCCATAGATGCTGCCTCACTGGCTGAGTTTCTCCAGCATTTTTGTTTACCTTTGATTTTCCAGCATCTGCAGTTCCTTCTTAAACAGGGTGGTTATGTTGGCTGCTTTCCTGAGGCAGCATAAACTGTAGGTGGATTGCACCATAGTTCTGCTTTTGGTATAAGGAATGGGGGTTTTGCAAGAATTAATTTAGAATTCAACCCATGCCATCTTGTTCAGTAAGGATTTTCCTTTGCTCCACACGCAGGAGCAAATTAAAAATATCACTTTGATATCAATCAATCAATTTTTGTCCAGCTGAGAGTGAATCAAGAGGTCATAGCCTCAGAATTAAAGTCTGAAGAAGGGTCTTGACCCGAAACGTCACCTATTTCCTTCGCTCCATAGATGCTGCCTCACCCGCTGAGTTTCTCCAGCATTCTTGTCTACCTCAGAATTAAAGGGCGCTCATTTAGAAAGGAGGTGAGGAGGAACTTCTTTAGTCAGAGGATAATTAATCTGCGGAACTCATTGCCGCAGAGGGCTGTGGGGGCCAAGTCAGTGGTTATTTTTAAGGCAGAGATAGACAAATTATTGATTAGAACAGGTGTTATGGGAAAATTGGATTAAGAGGCAGCGATATAGACAATAGGTGTTGGAGGAGGCCATTCGGCCCTTTGAGCCAGATCCGCCATTCAATGTGATCATGGCTGATCATGCCCAATCAGTACCCCGTTCGTGCCCTCTCCCCATATCCCCTGGCTCTGCTATCTTTAACAGCCCTATCTAGCTCTCTCTTGAAAGTATCCAGAGAACCGGCCTCTGGCAGAGAATTTCACAGACTCACAACTCTCTGTGTGAAAAAGTGTTTCCTTCGTCTCTGTTCTAAATGGCTTACCCCTTATTCATAAACTGTGTGGCCCCTGGTTCCTGACTCCCCCCCAACATCGGGAACATGTTTCCTGCCTCTAGCGTGTCCAAACTCCTTAATAGTCTTACATGTTTCAGTAAGATCTCCTCTCATCCTTCTATACTCCAGAGTGTACAAGCCCAGCCACAGCTTGAGAGAATGCTGTGTGGATCACAAGCATTTATCTTGAGCTGTGTGATCAGAAGTATACTTGGAGTGTGGATGCGACCGGGCAGACCCAGCATTGTTGCCCCTTCTTGAGCACCACTTGAGACTGTGAACTAGCTGTGCCATTTTGTAGGGTATTTAGCAGTCAGCCACCTGGGCCAATATGCAAGAATTGTAGGTTTCCTTTCCTGCATAATGGCAGTAAACACAATGAACTAGTGCTGCATTCATGGTCGCTATTACCGAAGCTCTTTTTGTCATCCCAATTATTCAATTTAACTGACTTTTTGGTTTCCAAACTACCAGGAGAGTTGTGAGTCTGTGGAATTCTCTGTCTCAGAGGCCGGTTCTCTGGATACTTTCAAGAGAGAGCTAGATAGGGCTCTTAAAGATCGAGGAGTCAGAGGATATGGGGAGAAGGCAGGAACGGGGTACTGATTGAGGATGATCAGCCATGATCACATGGCTGGAAGGGCAGAATGGCCTACTCCTGCACCTATTGTCTATAAGATGTTTCTCTGACATTTACGATTACTGCTGTACAGATGTTGCGACCCAGTGTCTTTGACCCAATGTCTCTCAGACCTGAGCTTACACATGTGTAAAGAGGTAATCAAAGGTCTTTGAGCAGATGTCCCAGATTCCTGTGATCACCACTCTACAGATGTGCAACCTAAAGTCTTTGACCCAATGTCTCGCAGACCTTTGATTACCGCTCTACAGATGTCCAGCCTAAGGTCTTGGAGCAGATGTCTCTCAGATCACCACTCTACAGGTGTGCAGCCTAAGGTCCTTGAGCATGTTTTTCAGCAAGTTGATCTCCAAAATTCTGTTTCTTTGTGCGTCAGCACTTGCTGATAACGACGTCCAACAAACGTCCGTGTTGGTGGATTCGTGCAGGACTAGAACTGCAGGTGGTGGTTTAAACCGGAGACTGAGTAACTCAGCGGGGCAGGCAGAATAGAGTCGCTGACCACGACGGAGAGATTATAGCTCACGAAGCATTGGTGAAGGAAATGGGATTGCTCCGTAAGCCAGCCCAGACAAGATAGACTGAAGTCTGACCTAAAGGGGTCTGAAGAAGGGTCTCGACCAGAAATCTCACCCATGGGTGATGTTTCGGGTCGAGACCTTTCTTCAGAGTGGTTAGGGATAAGGGAAACGAGAGTTATAGACGGTGATGTGGAGAGATAAAGAACAATGAATGAAACGATGATAAAGGAAACAGGCCTTTGTAAATGAAGAGGGGTCTCGACCCAAAACGCCGCCTATTCCTTCGCTCCATAGAGGCTGCCTCACCCGCTGAGTTTCTCCAGCTTTTTTTTATCTACCTTTGATTTTTCCAGCATCTGCAGTTCTTTCTTAAACAGATGGACTGAAATGGTCTCTTTCTGGTTATTGATGGTGTCAAATTGATTTTAGTTTATGCTTGGATTAGAGATGCAGCGTGGAAACGGGCCCTTTGGCCCACCGAGTCCACGCCGACCAGCAATCCCTGCTACTCCAGCACTGTTCTACACGCTAGGGACAATTTGCAATTATTACCCAAGCCAATTAACCTACAAACCTGTGCATCTTTGGAGTGTGGAAGGAAACCAGAGCACCCATTTGGTCACGGGGAGAACGTACAAACTCCTCACAGCCATTTAGAACGGAGACGAGGATTTGAGGAAGGACATCCTTGCTATTGAGGGAATGCAGCGTTGGCTTACAAGGTTAATTCCTGGGATGGCGGGACTGTCATATGCTGATAAGAATGGAGCAGCTGGGCTTCTACACTCTGGAGTTTAGAAGGATGAGAGGGTTTCTCATTGAAACATACAAGATTGAGGGTTTGGACATGTCAACGGCAGGAAACATGTTCCCGATGTTGGGGGAGTCCAGAACCAGGGGCCACAGTTTAAGAATAATGGGTAACCCATTTAGAACGGAGACGAGGAAACACTTTTTCTCACAGAGTTGTGAGTCTGTGGAATTCTCTGCCTCAGAGGGCGGTGGAGGCCGGTTCTCTGGAAGCTTTCAAGAGAGAGCTAGATAGGGCTCTTAAAAATAGGGGATATGGGGAGAAGGCAGGAACGGGGTACTGATTGGGGATGATCAGCCATGATCACATTGAATGGCGGTGCTGGCTCGAAGGGCCAAATGGCCTACTCCTGCACCTATTGTCTTAAAAAAAAATTTTTTTTTTAAACATTTAACGTTGCCCCTCTCACTCTAAAGCTGTGCCCTTTAGTATCTGATTTCTCCATCCTTGGAAAAAAGTCTGACTATCTATCATCTCCATGTCTCTCATAATTCTATCAGATGGGTGCTTCCGTTTCTGTGTTCACCCCCCTCCCCCTTGTGAGGTAGATATTACTAATGGAATATACTTTGAAGTGTGTTCTTGTTTCAAAAGACAGCACTGCTGGGATTAATACGCCGTCCACTGAAAGTCTGCATTTGGTCAAGTTTCAGGAGTCTGGCAGCGAAGTGGGAAAGGAGCACAAGCCCGGGCCGATCGGCAACGAGCGTTCACTGAAGAACAAAGCGGCACGCGAGGGGCAGCACAAGGGGAGTCCTGACCGGGGCGCCAAGGCCGTTGGCTTCTCCGTGAGCAGCCGGCCAAAGTCCAAGCCCGACCCCGACTTGCTTCTGGAGACGGAGGTTGCCGTGCCCCCCATCCAGTTTGGAGCGAGCGCAAAAGTGAGTCGCCGTGTGGTGCCGATTGCCTTTGCCGGGTTCAGCTTCATGTCGGCGGTGGGTGGAATAACCTCAGCAACTAGATAAACAAGAACGCAGGAAGGATAGATAAGACACAATGCTGGAGGAACTCAGCGGGGCAGGCAGCATCTCTGGACAGAAGGAATGTGTGACATTTCGGGTCAAGACCCTTCTTCAGATTGGATTTGTCTCGACCCAAGATAGGCACAAGATGAGACTCTTGAGTCTGAAGAAGTACCTCGACTCGAAACGTCACCCATTCCTTCTCTCCAGAGGTGCTGCCTGTCCCGCTGAGTTACTCCAGCATTTTGTGTCTTTTTTCGGTTTAAACCAGCATCTGCAGTACCTTCCTACAAATCTCTGGAGTACATGGATAGGCCACATCTTGGGTCAGTGCCCTTCAGTTTGAAGAAGGGTCCTGACCCAAAACTTCACCTATCCATGTTCACCAGCGATGCTGCCTGACCCGCTGAGTTACTCCAGCACTTTGGCTTCTCCTCTCGATGCTTGAACATTGCCACCTTCATCTGCTCTCCACTTCACAGGCTTTTCACCTTAACTACCTGTCTGTTTGCTGCTTCCTCCCTCCCTCCTGCTCCATTTTCCCCTTCCCTGCTCACTTTACAGTTGCCTGAGTTACTCCAGCATTTTGTGACCATCTGCAATTCCTTCCTTCACAAGGAACTGCAGATGCTGGTTTACAGACACAAAATGCTGGAATAGCTCAGCGGGACATTCACCCCCTCAGTTCAGTTCAACCATTCAATTAGATTCTGTCCAGATAGTTTGCTTCCATCCACCTCATTGCAGTGTGTTTGCTGAAGGAGCAAAGAGGTTCTTCTGTTGTTCAGGGCCCTAGTGAGACCACACCTGGAGTATTATGTGCAGTTTTGCTCCCCTAATTTGAGGAAGGACATTCTCCCTCTTGCGGGAGTGCAGCGTACAAGGTTAATTCCCGGGATGGCGGGACTGTCATATGCTGAGAGAATGGAGCGGCTGGGCTTGTACACTCTGGAGTTTAGAAGTATGAGAGGGGATCTTATTGAAACATATAAGATTATTAAAGGGCTTGGACATGCTAGAGGCAGGAAACATGTTCCCGATGTTGGGGGAGTCCAGATCCAGGGGCCACAGTTTAAGAATAAGGGGTAAGCCATTTAGAATGGAGACGAGGAAACACTTTTTCTCACAGAGAGTGGCGAGTCTGTGGAATTCGCTGTCGTGGAGGCCGGTTCTCTAGATACTTTCAAGAGATAGTTAGATGGGTCTCTTAAAGATAGCGGAGTCAGGGGATATGGGGAGAAGGCAGGAACGGGGTACAGATTGTGGATGATGAGCCATGATCATATCGAATGGCGGTGCAGGCTCGAAGGGCCGAATGGCCTACTCCTCCACCTATTGTCCATTGTCTGTGAGACAACTTTATTCTCCAGAGCAGATGTTAACTCGGATTCTGAAGGAGGGTCTCCACCCGAAACGTCACCTATTCCTTTTCTCCAGAGATGCAGCCTGACCTGCTGTGTTGCTCCAGTTTTTTATGTCTTCTCTTTGGTTTAAACCATCATCCGCAGTTTCTTCCTGCGCTAACTCAGATTATGATACGATACGATAGAACTTTATTTATCCCATGAGGAAAATTGATCGGCCAAATCATAACACACAAGATACATAAAATATGAAATTAAAGTGACGAGTGGAAAGGATTGGGGATGTGCAAAGATTTGGGGTGGGGTGGGTGAGGGGAGTCAGTCTCAGTCGACCCCATGACAGAAGGGGAAGGAGTTGTACAGTTTGATAGCCACAGGGAAGAAGGATCTCCTGTGGCGTTCTGTGCTGCAACTCGGTGGAACCAGTCTGTAGCTGAAGGTGCTCCTCAGGTTGACCAGTGTGTCATGGAGGGGGTGAGCTGTATTGTCCAAGATGCTCCACGGTTTGGGGAGCATCCTCCCTTCTGAGACCACCTCACGTGAATCCATCTCCAACTCTGCCCCCAGGACAGAGCCGGCCTTCTTTGTGAATCCCATTGGTGTCCACAGCCTTCGTTCGCCCTGCTGCCCCATCTTGCTGCGAATAAGGTGGCACTGGCTACCACCGATTGGTAGAGAAACAGAAACAAATAGGTGCAGGAGTGCCATCACAGCCATTCAATATGATCATGGCTGATCATCTAAAATCAGTACCCCGTTCCTGCTTTTTCCCCATATCCCTTGATTCCTTTAGCCCCGAGAGCTAAATCTGCTGCTTCTTACTGCAGACGTTGAAGGTGTGGACCCTTCCCTCCAAGACCACTTCCCATGAATACATCTCCGCCCCCAGTTCGCCCCAATTACCCCTTGTTTCCCCCACCACATCTATGTGTTTTGTCCACCATTTTGATTCTCCTTTACTGATCATCAGTGTGCCATGATTTAAGAGCACAATAGACACTGGAGGAGGCCATTTGTCCCTTCGAGCCAGCACCGCATTTCACTGTGATCGTGGCTGATCATCCCCAATCAGTACCCCGTTCCTGCCTTCTCCCCATATCCACTGACTCCGCTATCTTTAACAGCTCTATCTAACTCTCTCTTGAAAGCATCCAGAGAATTGGCCTCTACTGCCCTCCAGAAAATTCCACAGATGCACAACTCTCTGGATGAAAAGGTTATTCCTCATCTCTGTTCTCAATGGCTTACCTCTTATTCTTAAACTGTGGGCCCAGGCTCTGTACTCTCCCAACATTGGGAACCTGGTTCCTGCCTCTGGCTTGTCCAATCCCTTAATAATCTTATATGCTTCAATAAGATCACCTCTCATCCTTCTAAATTCCAGTGTAAACAAAGCCAGTCGTTCCATTCTCACAGCATATGACGGTCCTGACATCCCGGGAATTAACCTGGTGAACCTATGCTGCACTCCCTCAATAGCAAGAATGTCCTTCCTCAGATTTGGAGACCAAAACTGCACACAATGCCTCGGGTGTGGTCTCACTAGGGCTCTGTACAACTGCAGAAGGACCTTTTTGCTCCTATACTAAACTCCTCTTGTTATGAATACTGTGGATTCCGACAACAGTATTCTGTTTCTTATTCAATTCTGTTGTGCTGCAGCAAGCAAGAATTTCATTGTCCTATTTGGAACACATGACAATAAAACTCTCTTGACTTGACATACTCTGTAGCACCACTAATGCCTTTGAAGGGAGAAACTGCTAACGTTTAAGGTGGATGGCCTTCGATTATACTTTCATGGAAGTTTCCGATGAAAGGTCTTTGGTTTGACATGTTAATCCAGATTATCTTGGTCACGAGGAAAGATGTTGGCATTCTTGTCATTTGTGAAATAATGAGGGGCGCGTGTAATGCCGTCGTCTGAGACATGGTTCAGTTGTACAGAGACTGCAGGCGGTTAATAGGCTGCAACGAGCGATTGTCTTTTGTTGGATTAATGCAAAAGTGACAGTCGTTACTTCTAATAATTAATGTTGGCTAATTTTTATTTTTCTTCTGTGCCTTCTCCTTTCAGGACTCTGATTTCAGTCTGGCTGTGAACACCTTGCCCAGATCCGCATGTTCATCACCCAATACCCTGCAGAATGCTGCCAGCAATGATGTACGTGCACTCTCTGTTCAGTTTAGTTTATTGTCATGTGTAGTGAAAGCATTTGTTACGCGCTATCCAGTCAACAGAAAAACACACGTCATTGCAATCGAGATGCACCGTGTATTTACCGTACATTAGAGATAAAGTAAGAAATGCCGCTATATGAGTAGAGATTTAAGAGCATGGAGCAATTGTAATATGTTTGTCGATCTGTTTCTGTGGGTTGCTCACAAACAGTCGCCTGCGTTTTTCGCCACCTTGGAGCAAACTAAAAAAAATGTTCAATGCCTCGTTTAAAACATGTAACTACTTCATCAACCCTGTTCTATTTCAGAGTAGTTTTCATGGAAGACAAAAATGCTGGAGAAACTCAGTGGGTGAGGCAGCATTCTTTGGAATGAAGGAATAGGTGACGTTTCAGGTCGAGACCCCCTTCTTCAGACAATAGTTGATAGGCAGATTCCCCTCGGCCAACAAGGAACCGTTCTATATTTCCGTGATCATCCTCTGCTTTGATCTGTCATTTCTGCACCTTGCTCTTCCATATCTCAAATTTCTCCTCTCTCCCCTGACTCGCAGTCTGAAGAAGGGTCTCGACCCGAAGCATCGCCCATTCCTTCTCCCCAGATAGATTTTTTGTCTATCTTATTCTATATCGCAGCAGTCACTTGTGTTACTCGAGGTAGAGAGTGTAGATTCAAGAGAGTTTATTGTCATGTGTTAATAGCCTGATGGCTGTGGGGAAGTAGCTATTCCTGAACCTGGTCGTTGTAGATTTCAGGCTCCTGAAGGCAGCGGGGAGATGAGTGTGTGGCCAGGATGGTGTTGGTCCTTGATGATGCTGCCAGCCTTTTTGAGGCAGCGACTGCGATAGATCCCCTCGATGGTGGGGAGGTCAGGGCCGATGATGGACTGGGCAGTGTTTACAACTTTTTGCAGTCTTTTCCGCTCCTGGGCGCTCAAGTTGCCGAACCAAGCCACGATGCAACCGGTCAGCATGCTCTCTATTGTGCACCTGTAGATGTTCGACAGAGTCCTCCTTGACATCTAATCTGTTTAACCTTACCCACTGCCTCGAGGATATAAGATGTTGGATGGCCCAGAACTTCCTCCAACTAAACAAGAGTAAGTCTGAGGTCATCCTTCTCGGCCCCTCGGACTCGATCAAAATGATAGCAGGCAGCCTTGGAAGCCTTACCCCATTACTCAAACCTCACGTCAAAAACCTTGGCGTGATATTTGACTCGGCACTGAAATTTGACAAGCAAGTCAATGCCGTGGTAAAAGCTGCTTCTTCCAGCTTCGGACGATAGCTAAAATAAAACAATTCCTTCAGTTTGATGACCTGGAAAAGATCATCCACACATTCATCTCCTCCCGCCTAGATTACTGCAACTCCCTTTACACTGGCATCAGCCAATCATCCCTGTCCCGCCTGCAACTGGTCCAAAACGCCGCAGCAACACTCCTGACGGGCACCCGAAAAAGGGACCACATCACCCCGATCCTGGCCTCTCTCCACTGGCTCCCTGTGTGATTCCGTATAAACTTCAAGATACTCCTCCATGTCTACAAAGCCCTCAATGGGCTTGCCCCCTCCTACATAAAAAGTCTTCTCACCCACCACTCCACCTCAGATCGGCGGACTTGGGGTTACTGAATATCCCACGGTCTAGGCATAAGCTCAGGGGCGACCGTGCCTTTGCAGTTGCAGCCCCTAGACTGTGGAACAGCATCCCCTTTCCCATCTGAACTGCCCCCTCCATCGACTCTTTTAAGTCAAGACTAAAGACTTATCTATACTCCCAAGCCATTCCTGACGTCCTCTGAGTGAGGGCACCCGAAGGAAAGTGTCAGGACTGCTCTCTAGTTGCTGATAAGAGGTCAGGACTGCTCTCTAGTTGCTGATATCATCTTATCAGCAACTAGAGAGCAGTCCTGACACTTTCCTTCGCTCCATAGATGCTGCTGCACCCGCTGAGTTTCTCCAGCAATTTTGTGTACCTATGTATGTAGTTTGTTTTGTTGTGCTACTCTTATAACAAATGTAAAGCACTTTGGCCAACGAGAGTTGTTTTTTAAATGTGCTATATAAATAAATGTGACTTTACTTGACATACCGACTCTCCGTAATCTTCTCAGGAAGTAGAGGCGCTGATGTGCTTTCTTTATAATTGCATCAGTGTACTCGGATCAGGAGAGATCTTCAGAGATATGCATGCCCAGGAATTTCCACCATCGACCCGTTGATATAAACAGGACTGTGGGTCCCCATCCTACGACTTCCAAAGTCCACAATCAGTTCCTTGGTTTTGCTGGTATTGAGAGCCAGGTTATTGTGCTGGCACCATTTGGTCAATTGGTCGATCTCACTTCTGTACTCTGACTCATCCCTCAGTGATACGTCCCACAACAGCAGTTGGAAATGTTGAGTTCATCATCTCACTGTTTGAACAGATACGGGATGTGTTGAAGTTTTTGTATTGTCCTCCTTTCCAGGTGCCTTTAGCTCCCCCACTCGCAGTGGCCACCATTGAAGCCCCACCACAGGAGAGCGAAATGGCTCCTGCATCTCTTCCCGGAAATGAATTGACTCTTAAGGTAGGACTTGTAATTTGTTGTTCATTTCTGCTGTTTGGGTGGCGCAATAACACAGCGGTGGAGTTGCTGCCTCGCGGCGCCAGAGATGCGGGTTCGATCCTGACTACGGGTGCTGTCTGTGCGGAGTTTGTACGCTCTCCCCGTGACAATAAACAATAGGCACTTCGAGCCAGCACCCGCCATTCAATGTGATCATGGCTGATCATCCCCAATCAGTACCCCATTCCTGCCTTCTCCCCATATCCCCTGATTCCGCTATCTTTAAGAGCACTATCTAGCTCTCTCTTGAAAGTATCCAGCGAACCGGCCTCCACCACCATCTGAGGCAGAGAATTCCACAACTCTCTGTGTGAAAAAGTGTTTCCTCATCTCCGTTCTAAATGGCTTGCCCCTTATTCTTAAACTGTGTGACCCCTGGTTCTGGACTCCCCCAACATCGGGAACACGTTTCCTGCCTCTAGCATGTCCAAACCCTTAATAATCTTATATGCTTCAATAAGATTCCCTCTCATCCTTCTAAACTCCAGAGTGTACAAGCCCAGCCGCTCCATTCTCTCAGCATATGACAGTCCCGCCATCCCGGGAATTAACGTTGTAAACCTACGCTGCACTCCCTCAATAGCAAGAATATCCTTCCTCAAATTAGGGGACCAAAACTGCACACAATACTCCAGGTGTGGTCTCACTAGGGCCCTGTACAACTGCAGAAGCAACTGTATGCCTGTGCACTTAACAATAAACAAAACTGATGTGTTGTGGAAATTGCAAAGTGCCTTCATTGCACGACAGGCTGAGTACAGGATTGTTCATGCAAGTGTGAATTTACACAAGTCGCCGATTTCACACGTGTATTTAGCTGTGCAGGAAGGAATTGCAGGTGCTGGTTTGCACCAAAGATAGACACCAAATGCTGGAGTAACTCAACAGGTCAGGCAGCATCTCTGCAAGAAGGAATGGGTGACGTCTCAGGTTGAGACCCTTCAGTCTGAGACGAGAAGACTGGGGAGAAACAGACTAGAGATAAATGGAAGGGTAAGGTGTGCAAACGATCAAGGAAATGTAGAATGGATCATTGTTAGTGATGGGGAAGTTGATAGAGGCATCCAATCAGTAAAATTAATCCAGTTAGTAAAACCGGTTGGAAAATTAGGGTGGGGAAGGGCTGGAGAGAGAGGGAAAGTAAAGATTACTTGGTTATAGAAATCAATATCAAAATGTGTGAGGAAAAGTGACTTAACCAAAAATGTCACCTGATTTTCTGTAGAGGTGCAGTCTGACCCGCTGACCCAGCTTTTTGTGTTTACCTTCAATATTCATACCATTGGGTTGTAAGCAAAAATGCTGGAGAAACTCAGCGGGTGAGGCAGCATCTATGCAGCGAAGGAATAGGTGACTTTTCGGGTCGAGACCCTTCTTCAGAATCGACCCGAAACGTCACCTATTCCTTTGCTCCATAGATGCTGCCTCACCTGCTGGGTTTCTCCAGCATTTTTGTCTACCTTCGATTTTTTTTTTCCCCCCCCCAGCATCTGCAGTTCTTTCTTAAACATTGGGTTGTAAGCGAGCGTTTGACGGCACTGGGCCTGTACTCGCTGGACTTTAGAAGGTTGAGGGGGGGGGGGAACTCATTGAAACGTACAGAATAATGAAAGGCCTGGATAGAGTGGATGTGGAGAGGATGTTTCCACTGGTGGGAGAGTCTAGGACAAGAGGTCATAGCCACAGAATTAAAGTCTGAAGAAGGGTCTTGACCCGAAACGTCACCTATTCCTTCGCTCCATAGATACTGCCTCACCTGCTGAGTTTCTCCAGCATTTTGTCTACCTCAGAATTAAAGGGCGCTCATTTAGAAAGGAGGTGAGGACGAACTTCTTTAGTCAGAGGATAATTAATCTGTGGAACTCATTGCCACAGAGGGCCGTGGGGGCCAAGTCAGTGGTTATTTTTAAGGCAGAGATAGACAAATTATTGATTAGAACAGGTGTTATGGGAAAATTGGATTAAGAGGCAGCGATATAGACAATAGGTGCAGGAGTAGGCCATTCGATCCTTCAAGCCAGACCCGCCATTTAATGTGATCATGGCTGATCATCCCCAGTCAGTAACCCGTTCCTGCCTTCTCCCCATATCCCCTGACTCCGCTATCTTTAAGAGCCCGATCTAGCTCTCTCTTGAAAGTATGAGCCGTGATTGAATGGAAGAGTGCACTGGATGGCCCGAATGGTGTAATTCCACTGCTATTACTTGCACGCTCCTCCAATATGCGTGTGGCCTGTCTCCCATGTATTTAGCCTCTCGTTCTCTGGCCCACAGATGGAATCTGCTCGCAAAGCGTGGGAGAAGTCGCCGAGCATCACCGAGAAGGAGGTTGCTGCGGGCGTGACCAACGCGGACATGCCCGAGATGACCGGCGGCTACCACTCCTTCATCACCTCCATCCCGGCAATACCAGTGGCCTCGGTGGCCCCATCCGCCACCCTCTCAGGTTGAGTATTTCACTGCTTGAAAGCAATGCCAAGACTCTCACGACAAATCTCCTCACGCCACCCTGCCGTCTCGGAGGTAATCTCCGCTTCCTGCCCACTCTCTCCCCTGTTTCCTCCTCGTAAGTTCCCCCTTCCCCTTTGCATTGCATCCGAAAGCCCCTGTCCCACCTAGTAGACCTAAACAGCAACCTCTGGTGACCTTGCCCGCCACCCAAGGTTTCCATGAGGTCACCGGAGGTTTTGGTCACTCTCCCTAATGGTGGAAAGTGGTTTCCGCGTGGTCGAGGCTTCATCTAGGTTGCTGCTATTTTTTCATCATGATTAAAACTGGCCTCGACTAAAAATAGGTTGCCGTTTTAAAAATCGCTCATTTTTTAGTCGCAGATCTAGTGGAAGCCGGTTTTCTTCATAGTCGAGGAAGGTTTTCAACATATGCGTGGGAGGTGGTAGGAGGTTGCAGGTCACCTCCACCTTGATTTGGGTTTTTTTGGGTGGCGGGAAAGGTCACCAGAGGTTGCTGCTTAGGTCTCCTAATTGGGACGGGCTAAACTCACTTCTCCAATTAAATCTCACTCTCTCATCTTGCAGAAACAAGGAACTGCAGATGCTGGTTTACAAAAAAAAAAAGGACACGGTTGCTGGAGTAACTCAGCAGGTCAGGCAACATTGTTGAAAAAAGATCCCCACCCTGAACGTCAACCTATTCCTTCTCTCCAGAGATGCTGCCTGTCCCGCTGAGTTACTCCAGCATTTTGTGTCCATCTTCAAAATAAATTCCTCCTCATCTCCCTCCTATCTCCCAGTCTATTTGAACAAGTGTAGTGTGTTCTCTTTGCTTCACCAGTTCCAAGTCTTCCATGCTACTGAACTAACTTCTTGACTAAACTGGCCTTGAATGGATTGGAGGTAGACACAAAATGCTGGAGGAACTCAGCGGGCCAGGCAGCATCTCTGGAGAGAAGGAATAGGTTGACGTTCAGGGTGGGGATCTTTTTTCAACAATGTTGCCTGACCTGCTGAGTTATTCCAGCAACCATGTACTTTTTTTTTTTTGTAAACCAGCATCTGCAGTTCCTTGTTTCTGCAAGATGAGAGAGTGAGATTATCTACGGCATCTACGGAGAGAAGGAATGGGTGAAGTTTCGGGTCGAGACCCTTCTTCAGATTGGACTTGTCTTGACTGAAGATAGGCACAAGATGAGACTCTTGAGTCTGAAGAAGGGTCTCGACTCGAAACGTCACCCACTCCTTCTCTCCAGAGATGCTACCTGTCCCGCTGAGTTACTCCAGCATTTTGTGTCTTTCTTCGGTTTAAACCAGCATCTGCAGTACCTTCCTACAAATCTCTGTAGTACATGGATAGGCGACATCTTGGGTCAGTGCCCTTCAGTTTGAAGAAGGGTCCTGACCCAAAATGTCACCTATCCATGTTCACCAGAGATGCTGCCTGACCCGCTGAGTTACTCCAGCATTTTAGCTCCTTCCTTCTCCTCTCGATGCTTGTACATTGCCACCTTCATCTGCTCTCCACCTCACAGGATTTTCACCATGACTCCCTGTCCGTTTGCTGCTTCCTCCCTCCCTCCTGCTCCCTTTTCCCCTTCCCTGCTCACTTTACAGTTGCCCGCATTGTTCTTTCCTGTTTAGAGTAAGGCAGCGCCGAGCTCACTGGGTCCGCGCCAACCAGCCGAAACGGGGCACTTCTGGTTTTTGTTATTTTTTTGTTGGGGTGTGTGTGTGTGGGGGGGTGGGGGGTGGGGTGGGAGGGGGGGGGGAACTCACTAGGTCCGTGCCAACCAACGCGATCCCCACACATTAACACTATCCTACACCCACTGGGGCCAATTTTGGCTGGGATGGTGCAGCTGACTACTGGCCAGAACAACCACACAATTGGCCACAAGAGGCCCGAATAAAACCCTTGCCACACTGTTAATGTGGGTGTGTGGTGTGTCAGATAATGAACTGTGCAAAAGTGAGGCAGTGTTCCTCTGCTTTTGGAGAGAGCATTTGTTACTACAGTGCATTAGCACCACCTGCTGGTGGAGTATATTCTCACAGAAAACCCCTTGGCTCATTTTCAAGACTCTTGAATAGACAATAGGTGCAGGAGGCGGCCATTCAGCTCTTCCAGACAGCACCGCCATTCACTATGATCATGGCTGATCATCCCCAATCAGTACCCCGTTCCTGCCTTCTCCCCATATCCCCTCACTCCGCTATCTTTAAGAGCCCTATCTAACACTCTCTTGAAAGCGTCCAGAGAACCGGCCTCCACCGCCCTCTGAGGCAGAGAATTCCACACTCGCAACTCTCTGGGTGAAGTTTTTCCTCATTTCCGTTCGAAATAGCCAACCCCTTATTCTTAGCCTTCCCTGCATTGAGAAAGGAGATTGCACTTCTACACAAGACATTGGGGCTGAATTAGGCTATTCGGCCCGTTCGATCATCCGGTGGTGAATCTGTGGAATTCTCTGCCACAGAAGGTTGTGGAGGCCAAGTCAGTGGATATTTTTACGGCAGAGATATATAAATTTTTGATTGGTGCGAGTGTCGGGGGTCATGTGGGGGGAAGGCAGGAGAATGGGGTTAGGAGGGAGAGATAGATCACCCATGATTGAATGGCAGAGTAGTCTTGATGGGCCGAATGGCCTAATTCTGCTGCTATCACATGACCTGATCGGTTGGTTATTGAGCTTTAATATTCTTTTGCACGAGATCTTGCACCATTCTGCTTGTACCTCGCTGTTGTGTTTATTGTGTTCATCATTACTGTGTGTACTCGTGTGATCAAGAAATGCCCTTGCATTGTGGTGGAAGTGACAACAAATTAATCTGTCCTTTTAATCCTAATTTCTATTGGAGAAGCCAAGCTGTGCCCTTAACCGTTTCTTAAGCAAGTTAATGCACCTTCGTCACAGACAACAATGGACCATTGTGGGCTGCACCTTTCACTGTTCACTGGATCATTGTTGCTTCTTGCGTATCTTTCATTCGTTGGCGGTCATGGTGGCGCAGCGGTAGAGTTGCTGCCATACAGCGAATGCAGCGCCGGAGTCCCGGGTTCCATCCCAACTACGGGTGCTGTCTGTACGGAGTTCGTACGTTCTCCCCGTGACCTGCGTGAGTTTTCTCCGAGATCTTCGGTTTCCTCCCGCACTCCAAAGACGTGCAGGTTTGTAGGTTAATTCATGTGATCAAGAATTAACCTAATTAATTGGCTTGGTAAAATAATGTCAAAATGTCCCTTGTGTGTATAGGATAGTGTTAATAAACAATAGGTGCAGGAGTAGGCCATTCAGCCCGTCGAGCCAGCTCCGCCATTCAATGTGATCATGGCTGATCACCCCCAATCAGTACCCCGTTCCTGCCTTCTCCCCATATCCCCTGACTCTGCTATCTTTAAGAGCCCTATCTAGCTCTCACTTGAAAGTAGCTAGAGAACCGCCCTCTGAGGCAGAGAGTTCCATGCGCTGGGATCGCTGGTCGTCGTGGAACCGGTGGGCCGAAGGGCCTGTTTCCATGCTGTATCTCTAAACTAAACGTAATTAAATCTCTACATCACCGCCTATATCTCTCACTTACTTTTCCCATGACTTTTCCGTCTGATGAAGGGGCTCGACCTGAAACGCCACCCATTTCACTGTACCTTAATTGGTACATGTGGCAATTAAATTGAATCGTGAATCTTCCTTCTCTCCGGAGATGCTGCCTGACCCAGCTGAGTTACTCCAGCTTTCTGCGTCTTCGTATCTTCGGTTTCAAACCAGCATCTGCAGTTCCTTCCTGCACATTAATGCTGTCGTATTTTGTCCACAGCTCCCTAGCCTATGTTGTTGGCGATCCTTGCTTTGTGATTTGAAAGCAAAATCCAATAATGTTTTGCCTGCCCCAACAGCCCCAGGAGGCCAGATGCCACCCTGCTACTTGGAGAGTCATTACTACGGTGGTCAGCCTCGCGGGATGCCTCCCCCCATCTCCCAGCACCAGGGGTTCCAGCCTGGACTCTCGCGGGTAAGACCTTTCATCATCTTTTATCGCCTCTTCCACTCTGATTCTGAACGGCCCTTCCACAAGCTGCGTTTGCACGCACAGAGTCTCTTGCCCAGAGTAATGGAAATCGATGGGTCTCTATTCCATAGAGTGCAGGAGGATGAGGGGAGATCTTATAGAGGTGTACAAAATCATGAGAGGAATAGATCCGGTAGATGCACAGTCTCTTGCCCAGAGTAGTGGAATCAAGGACCAGAGGACGAAGGTGCAAGGTGAAAGGGGGAAAAGATTTAACCGCATTTGGAATATTGTGTTCAGTTCAGGGCACCATGTAATGGGAAAGATATTGTCAAGCTTGAAAGGGTTCAGAGAAGATTTACGAGGGTGTTGCCAGGACTACAGGGTGTGAGCTATAGGGAGAGGTTGAGTAGGCTGGGTCTCTATTCCATGGAGCGCAGGAGAATGAGGGATGTATAAAATCATAAGAGGAATAGATCGGGTAGATGCACACAGTCTCTTGCCCAGAGTAGGGCAATCGAGGACCAGAGGACACAGGTTCAAGGTGAAGGGGGAAAGATTTAATAGGAATCTGAGGGGTAACTTCTTTCACACAAAGGTGGTGGGTGTACGGAACAAGCCGCCAGGGGAGGTAGTTGAGGCTGGGACTATCCCTACGTTTAAGAAAGGGTTAGACAAGTACATGGATTGGTCAGGTTTGGAGTAATATGGACCAAGCGCAGGCAAGTGGGACTAGTGTAGCTGGGACATTGTTGGCCGGTGTGGGCAAGTTGGGCCGAAGGGACCTTGCAAAATTGAATTGAATAAATGTTATTAGCCAAGTATGTATACATACAAGGAATTTGCCTTGGTGCTTTGCTCGCAAGTAACAACACAATATACAGTAGACAATTAAAATTAAAACGTTATAATTTAAACGTGAATTAAATAAAATACCGGAGCAAAGGGAGGCTACAGATTTTTGGCTGTTGAGTAGAGCTACTACTCGTGGATAAAAGCTGTTTTATGTCTGGCTGTGGCAGCTTTGACAATCCGGAGTCGCCTTCCAGAGAAAAGTGATTCAAAGAGTTTGTGGCCAGGGTGAGAGGGGTCAGAGATGATCTTGCCCGCTCGCTTCCTGGCCCTTGCAGTGTACTTCGTCAATGGGGGGAAGGTTGCAGCCAATAACCTTCTCTGCTGATCGGACGATTCGCTGCAGCCTCCGGGTGTCGTGCTTGGTGGCTGAGCCAAACCAGACCATGATGGAGAAGGTGAGGACAGACTCTACGATGGCTGTGTAGAATTGGACCATCATTGCCTGTGGCAGATTGTGCTTCCTCAGCTGCCGCAGGAAGTACATCCTCTGTTGGGCCTTTTTGGCTGTGGAGTCGATGGTAGCCCCCCCACTTAAGGTCCTTGGAGATGATAGTTCACAGAAACTTAAAAGACTCCGTAGATGTGACTGTGATGTTGTTGATGGTGAGTGGGTGCTTGTGCTTTTAATAATGAAATAATGAGAAAGATAACGTGCACTTATGCAATGCTTTTCGTGACCCTGGAACTAAAGACATTTGCATCTGTGACTTGAATTTTTTTTTTTTTTTTAAGTTTAAGAATGTAAAAGACATCTTGAGGCTGCTTCACCATTCACCATGTCCGTAGGCTTTCTAATCACCTCTTCTTTCTGTCTGTTTCTCTTCCCTCCCCCCCCTCCCAAAGCCCTTAATTTCCCTGCAGTTCCAAAAATCTGCCGTTCAAGTGCTTGGTGGAGATTATGGGAACGCAAGAGACTGCAGATACTGGAACCTTGAGCAGAAAACTGTGCCAGAAGAACACGGAGGGTCAGGCAGCATCTGTGGAGGGAATGGACAGGCGACGTATCAGGTCGGGACCCTTCTTCACATCATCGTCTGTCCATTCCCTCCACAGATGTTGCCCGACCCACTCAGATACTCCAGCATTTTTTAATTTTTTTTTGCTCACTAGGGGTGCCTGCACCCATTAGGTCTCGAGGGCAATTGGTCTGCTCTGCTGTTCCATGTTAAATTCGTACGGACTGTGATCAAACAGTGAGCCGCTATGGTGCACCTTGCCAGTGGAATTGGCAATGACCCCAAGGAGTTAAGACAATAGACAACAGGTGCAGGAGGAGGCCATTCGGCCCTTCGAGCCAGCACCGCCATTCAATGTGATCATGGCTGATCATCCCCAATCAGTATCCCGTTCCTTCTTCCCCCCCCCCCCCCCCCCCCATATCCCCTGACTCCGCTATCTTTAAGAGCCCTATTTAGCACTTGAAAGCATCCAGAGAACTGGCCTCCACTGCCCTCTGAGGCAGAGAATCAAACACAGCTTTCTGTGTGAAGAAGTGATTCCTCGTCTCCGTTCTAAATGGCCTACTCCTCATTCTTAAACTGTGTGGCCCCTGGTTCTGGGCTCCCCCAACATCCGGAACATGTTTCCTGCCTCTAGCGTGTCCAAACCCTTAACAATCTTATATGTTTCAATGAGATACCCTCTCATCCTCCTAAACTCCACAGTATACAATCCCAGCAACTCTATTCTCTCAGCATATGACAGTCCCGCCATCCTGGGAATTAACCTTGTAAACCTACGCTGCGCTCCCTCAATAGCAAGGATGTCCTTCCTCAAATTAGGGGACCAAAACTGCGCACAATACTCCAGGTGCGGTCTCACTCGGGCTCTGCACAACTACAGAAGGACCTCTTTGCTCCTATATTCGATTCCTCTTGTTATAAAGGCCAACATGCCATTCGCTTTCATCACTGCCTGCTGTACCTGCATGCTTACTTTCATAGACTGATGAACAAGGACCCCCAGATCCCGTTGTACTTCCCCTTTTCCCAACAACACCATTTAGATAGTAATCTGCCTCCCTGTTTTTGCTACCAAAGCGGTTAACCTCATATTTATCTGCATTACGTTTACAACGTGGAAACATGCCCTTCGCCCCCAACTTCCCCACGCGACCTACATCTACACTCTTCCCACCTGCCTGTGTTTGACCCTATCCCTCTAAACCTATCCTGCCTATGTACCTGTTTAAATGTTATTTACCTGTTGTGTTAATACCTGCCCGAACGCCCCCCCCCTCCAGCCTCTACCTCCACCAGCAGCTCGTTCTATCTACCTACCACCCTTTTTGTGTGGTGAGGCAGAAGTTGACCTGCACCTCCTCCGACCTCATCTATTGCATCCACTGCTCTAGGAGTCAGCTGCTCTACGTCGGTGAGACCAAGCACAGGCTTGGGGATCGCTTCACCCAACACCTCCCGCACAGTTCGCAATAACCAACTTGATCTCCCGGTGGCCCAGCACTTCAACTCCCCCTCCAATTCCCAATCCGACCTTTCTGTCCTGGGCCTCCTCCATGGCCAGAGTGAAGCCCACTGTAAATTGGAGGAGCAGCACCTCATATTCCGCTTCGGCAGTTTACACCCCAGCAGTATGAACATTGACTTCTCCAATTTCAGGTAGTCCTTGCTTTCTCCCTCTTTCCCCTCCCTTTCCCAGCTCTCCCTCAGCTTACTGTCTCCACCTCTTCCTTTCTTCTTCCCCCCCTCACCCCCACATCAGTCTGAAGAGGGGTCTCAACCCGAAACGTCACCTATTTCCTTTGCTCCGTAGATGCTGCCTCACCCGCTGAGTTTCCCCAGCATTTTAGTCTTCCTTCGATTTTTCCAGCATCTGCAGTTCTTTCTTAAACATAAATAATCCTTTTTGTGTGTGTGTGTTTGAAAATTCATGTTTCCCTTCAGATTCCTATTAAATCTTTCCCTCCTCGTATTAAACCAATGTCCTCTGGTTCTTGATTCCCCTAAGAGTAAAATACTCTCCCCCTCTAATGACCTGAAACACCTCTATAAGATCCTCCTGTGCTGGAAGAAATAAAGTCCTAACTTGCTCAACCTTTCCCAATAGCTCAGGCCCTCAAGTCCTGGCAACATCCTCTTAAATCTCTCCACCCTTTCCAGCTTTTACCAACATCGTTCCTGCAACCAGACCAGTGGTTCTTAACCTGTATGGCACCAGTACGCGCACAAAATACTGTATGTTGACAAAAGTGCTGGAGAAACTCAGCGGGTGAGGCAGCATCTATGGAGCAAAGGAAATAGGCAATGTTTCGGGCCGAAACCCTTCTTCAGACTGATACTGTATGTGGTGTGTACCTTTGTTAGGTTCCTAAACATGGGCTCAACAAGTTGATATGTTATTTGTGTCCCCTTCATGACCCCTGGCATAGCCCAAAATGACCCCCAGGTTAAGAACCACTGACCTAGGTGTTCAGAACTGAACACTTTTTTTTTAATGTCAAAAGGTATCCAATACTTTTTCAATATGCATGATTAATTTGTCCAAGGTTACCTTGTGGTCATTTAAATATCACTTCAAAAAAAAAAAAGGGGGGGGTTGATTTTCAAGAATCGGATACAGAGTGGATTTGTGACAATCTTGTTTTGTGTTGCAGGCCATGCCGACCCAGCAGATCTCGCTTCCTCTCCACACTCCTCTCCAGGGCCAGGGCCAGGTCTCTGCTCTTGGTATCAGACAGGGGACACCAGTTTCACAAACGCAGGACATGTTCACCTTCCCTCCAGTCTTTCAGGTGAGGCTGAGTCATGGCAGCGTGCTGCTTGGAATGGAACATTTTATTGTCACCTGTGACAAGGCACAGTGAAATTCTTTCCTTGCCGACCCAATGTATACAAATGAATGAATAAGTTTATTGGCCAAGTATTCACATACAAGGAATTTGCCTTGGTGCTCCGCCCGCAAGTGACAACATGACATACAGTGACAGTTCAGAATGACACATAAAACATTAAACATTAATAACAAAACATTATTGATTTAACATGTGAATTAAATAAAATACCAGAGCAAAAGGAGACTACAGATTTTTGGTTATTGAGTAGAGTTACTACTCGTGGATAAAAACAGTTATTAAGTCTGGCTGTGGCAGCTTTGACAGTCCGGAGTCGCCTTCCACAAGGAAGTGATTCAAAGAGTTTGTGGCCAGGGTGAGAGGGGTCAGAGATCTTGCCCGCTCGCTTCCTGGCCCTTGCAGTGTACAGTTCGTCAATGGGGGGGGGAGGTTGCAGCCAACAACCTTCTCAATTGAAACTTTCCGAAGCGAATTCAGACCCAGCGCCGTCAAACGCTCTTCATACGTTAATCCAATCATTCGTGGGATCGTTCTTGTAAACCTTCTCTGGACCCTCTCATCCTTCCTCACATTTAATTCACATGTTTAATCAATAATGTTTAATTATCAATGTTTTATGTCTCATTCCTGTCACTATGTCATGTTGTCACTTGCGGGCGGAGCACCAAGGCAAATTCCTTGTATGTGAATACTTGGCCAATAAACGTATTAATCAATTCATGGGGCCCCACAACTGCTCACGACATGCCTGCCTTTATTTATACCCTCTGGCAGTCCTTGCTGCTATTCAGTTAGTCATTCCTTCATGTATTTTCATCACGTTTTGAGCCATTTGCACTGAGAAGAAACAGCTCGAGATCATAGACACAGCCTCGGGTATTTTGCAGCAGTCATTTTGACAACTAATAGATCTTTTTTTTTAATTGCAATGGCAAGTTTCTGGTTGTTCAAAATACTTTGCAAAATATGAAGAATGTACGTCAGGGGAAATTGGACCTGAGAAGAAGAAAAGAATAGATAAATATGTATAGGGAGGAACTGCAAATGCTGATTTGTACTGAAGATATACACGTCAAGTCAAGTCACTTTTATTTTTTATAGCACATTTAAAAAAACAACTCTCGTTGGCCGAAGTGCTTTACATTGGTATAAGAATAGTATAACAAACAACAGAGGTTCATAGATTAAATACAAACATCACTACATACATATAGCCCTCTCTCAGAGGACGTCAAGAAAGGCTTGGGAGTGGAGATGAGCTTTAAGTCTCTACTTAAAGGAGTCGATGGAGGGGGCAGTTCTGATGGGAAGAGGGATGCTGTTCCACAGTCTAGGAGCCTATCGACAGATAAATCAATAGTGAGATTTTATGGCAGTATTAGGTAGTTGGAACAATTCAAAGTTACTGTAACAACAAATTAGCTTTAAATGCATTTCCCTGGTTCGAATTTTTAAAAGCTCCATAGAGCTTTTTGTTTTCACTTTTACTGTTCCCACTGCCTGATTCTCTCTCTTCCACTCCCTCCCCCCCCCCCACCCTCTCTCTCTCTCTCTCTCTCTCTCTCTAAACGTCCATTAAATGAGCTAAATTGTCTTTGCCTCTGGTGTAGTTTCTCACTGCTTGCCTCAGCAACAGTGAGAGGAGATCTTATTGAAACGCATAAGATTATTAAGGGTTTGGACACGCTAGAGGCAGGAAACGTGCCCGATGTTGGGGGAGTCCAGAACCAGGGGCCACACACAAAGTTTAAGAATAAGGGGTAAGCCATTTAGAACGGAGACGAGGATACACTTTTTCTCACAGAGAGTTGTGAGTCTGTGGAATTCTCTGCCTCAGAGGGCAGTGGAGGCCGGTTCTCTGGGTACTTTCAAGAGAGCTAGATAGGGCTCCTAAAGATAGCGGAGTCAGGGAATATGGGGAGAAGGCAGGAACGGGGTACTGATTGGGGATGATCAGCCATGATCACATTGAATGGCGGTGCTGGCTCGAAGGGCCGAATGGCCTACTCCTGCACCTAATGTCTATTGTCTTAACACCTTCCACGGGGAACTAAAAGTTCGCAGTATATACAATGTTTCCATATTCACATATTCTGTTGTGCTGCAGCAAGTAAGAATTTCATTGTCCTGTCTGAGACGCCTGACAATAAAACTCTTGACTTGTGTTAGCGTATGGGGTAGACAAAAATGCTGGAGAAACTCAGTGGGTGAGGCAGCATCTATGGAGCGAAGGAAATAGGCAACGTTTCGGGTCAAGACCCTTCTTCAGACTTGCCAACATCTGCAGTTCCTTCTTAAACATTAGTGTATGGGGTGATTGCGGGTCGGTGTGGGCCGAAGAGCCTGTTTCCACGCATTATTTTTTTTAAGTGTAACGAGTGGTGGTTTTTATTAATTAATTTTACAGTTGGGTTCTATTTTCATTTGCGTGCCATTGGAATATCTGACTGCAAGCGTCCGTTTTATTTTGACAGGTCTCAACAGTTGTACCTTCAGCCTGGCCTGTCGCCACCGTCGGCAGCTATGGTGCAAGGGTCAACGCTGATATCCGGGGGGCCGGTGAAGGGCCAGTATGTTGGCTTCTCAGCCATGCAGGCTGGGGAGGTGACAAAGGCCCCAGCGGGGCTGCCCTACCAGCAGGCAGCTTGCACTCCTCCGATGTCCGTCATCTACAACACCCAACTGGGCAACTCCCAGCTCATTGACTCCCAGTTGATACAGGTAAGGAAGGAGCTGATACCATCCAAGTCTCAAGTTTATGTGTAATGGGCCTGTCCCACTTGGGTGTTATTTGCACGTCGTTATTTGCACGTCACGCAGATGGCGCGTGAAGATTTTGTACATCCCATCGTGACGCGTAAATGATGCCGCGTAAATTACGCGCAAATAACGCCCAAGCGGGACAGGCGCTAAAGAGGGAACTGCAGATCAGTGTTTCCACTTTGAAGGAAATTATCTGAAATTCGGGGAATTGTCTTCGGGGAATTTTAGGGAAATTAAATAATTTAAGGAAATTTCAGGAAATTTCCCAGCCCTGGTGAGCCTTCCCCAACTACGCACGTGCGACTGCCGCCCCAACTACCCACGCGCGGATACCGGGCCCACTGTGCACGCGGGGTCCAATCAGGCGGGGGGGGGGGGGAAGTACGTGCCTGTGTATTTACGACCGCCCGCGCAGTTCGGGGAGGCCCGTCAGCCGCGTCACAATTGAAAATGGCGGCAGTGACGCGGTAGGGACTCCCGACTCCCCGCGTGTGCAAAGTGGGCCCCGTATCCGCGCGGGCCGAAAAATTCCATCAAATTCCAGGAATTTGGAATTCTATTTCAGGATTATTATTTTTTTGAGGGGTGGAAGCACTGATCGCTGATGCTGGTTGAAACTGAAGATGGACACAAAATGCTGGAGTAACTCAGTGGGACAGACAGAGCATCTCTGTCTCGTTCTGTTATCTCGCTGGTTGCTGCCTGTCCTGCACAGTTACTCCAACCTTTTGTGTCTATCTTCAAGTCTCGAGTTATGCTGCTTGTCAGAGTCATGGCTGCTGGGAGGATTTCTTCTCTCCATAGATCCAATCTCACCATCTTGTCCTGGTTCTTCATCCTGTCTCTTTACAAGCACATCCATTTCCTGTTTCACTGTTCTATTATGATCCATGTTCTTGGGATATCAATATCTAAATCCAAATTTTTTTAGTTATTTTATGTTATGACATCGGTTGGAAGCTTCAAACCAAATCTCGTTGCGCTTATGTGCAATGACAATAAAATATTATTATTATTTTTATTAAGACCTGGAACAGAATTAGGTCATTCATCGTGTCTTCTCCGCCATTCCATCTTGACTGATCTATTTTTTCTCCCTCAACCCCATTCTCCTGCCTTCTTCCCGTAACCTTTCCTTGCTATTGAGAGAGTGCAGGGTAGGTTCACCAGATTAATTCCCGGGATGGTGGGACTGTCATATGCTGATAGAATGGAGCGGCTGGGCTTGTACACTCTGGAGTTTAGAAGGATGAGAGGGGATCTTATTTGAAACATGTAAGATTATTAATGGTTTGGACACGGTAGAGGCAGGAAACATGTTCCAGATGTTGGGATAGTCCAGAACCAGGGGCCACACAGTTTAAGAATAAAGGGTGGGCCATTTAGAACGGAGATGAGGAGGAGCTTTTTCACACAGAGAGTTGTGAGTCTGTGGAATTCTCTGCCTCAGAGGGCGGTGGAGGCCGGTTCTCTGGATGCTTTCAAGAGAGAGCTAGATAGGGCTCTTAAAGATAGCGGAGTCGGGGGATATGGGAAGAAGGCACGAACGGGGTACTGATTGGGGATGATCAGCCATGATCACATTGAATGGCGGTGCTGGCTCGAAGGGCCGAATGGCCTACTCTTGCAACTATTGTCTAAAGGATGGATCAAAGATGGTTTCTAATGGATTTGATGCAGTCGGTTGCTGTGGTATAAAAAGAACTGTAAGCTGGCACTGTAGATATTCTGCTGCAATTTGAAAATGCCCTTGGCTCAGTGCAGTGGTTGAGCCTGAGGCAATTCTTAACATGCATGCATTGTGCAAAGAGAGAGAGAGAGAGAGGCATTCAGCACTCCGCTGCCAGCTGGGACTGCTGAGTTTAAGTTAACAAAATGCCGTAGTTCACCTTTTGCGTAGGAACTAACTGCAGATGCTGGTTTAGACACAGTTCTCAGACAGATAGAAACATAGAAAAATAGAGCATAGGTGCAGGAGGAGGCCATTCAGCCCTTCAATCCAGCACCGCCATTCATTGTCATTGTCCCCGATCAATAACCCGTGCCTGCCTTCTCCCCATATCCCTTGATTCCACTAGCCCCTAGAGCTCTATCTGACTCTCTCTTAAATCCATCCAGTGACTTGGCCTCCACTGCCCTCTGTGGCAGGGAATTCCACAAATTCACAACTCTGGGTGAAAACGTTTTTTTTTCACGTCGGTCTTAAATGACCTCCCCTTTATTCTTCAGGACTCGCCCAACATTGGGAATATTTTTCCTGCATCTAGCTTGTCCAGTCCTTTTATAATTTTATATGTTTCTATAAGACCCCCCCCCCCCCCATCCTTCTAAACTCCAGTGAATACAAACCCAGCCTTGCCAGCAATGTGTTCGTCCTTTCGACTTTTTGTTGTTGTTTTTCGTCGCATTTTTCCACGCCCGCCGTTTGCCAGGCTGCGTTCTGGCTCCTGCACGCACAGCGCTGAGTGCGTCTGGGTGAATTGCATTCAACGCTAACATTCTTTGCCTTGGACTTTTTGCGACAGATGCGACAAGGCTTGGCCCAGCCGTCTGACTTCTACACCTCGCCGCTGCAACAGCCCAGTCAAAGCAACTACTTCACAGCGCCGCCAATGTCCAGTGGGCCGCTCCACCAGGTAATCCTCACCAGTGCTCTTCACTGCGGCTACTTGCGTACGGAGTATTGCGTACAGATCTGGTCTCCTAATTTGAAGAAGGACATCCTTGTGATTGAGGCAGTGCAGCGTAGGTTCACGAGATTGATCCCTGGGATGGCGGGACTGTCATATGAGGAAAGATTGAAAAGACTAGGCTAGTATTCACTGGAGTTTAGAAGGATGAGGGAGGGACCTTATAGAAACATATAAAATTATAAAAGGACTGGACAAGCTAGATCCAGGAAAAATGTTCCCAATGTTGGGCGAGACCAGAACCAGGGGCCACACAGTCTTAGAATAAAGGGGAGGCCATTTAAGACTGAGGTGAGAAAAAACATTTTTACCCAGAGTTGGGAATTTGTGGAATTCCCTGCCACAGAGGGCAGTGGAGGCCAAATCACTGGATGGATTTAAGAGAGAGTTAGATAGAGCTCTAGGGGCTAGTGGAATCAAGGGATTTGGGGAGAAGGCAGGCACGGGTTATTGATAGGGGACGATCAGCCATGATCACAATAAATGGTGGTGCTGGCTCGAAGTGCCAAATGGCCTCATCCTGCATCTATTTTCTATGTCTGTTTCACCTGAAAATTGCTTACAAGTGGGACAGGCGGCATCTCTGGAGAGAAGGAATGGGTGACGTTTCTGGTCGAGACCCTTCAGACTGGTTAATGATAAGGGATCAGCCATGATCACATTGAATGGCAGTGCTTGCTCAAAGGAATGAATGGCTTACTCCTGCACCTATTGTCTATTGAAACGAGAGAGATAGGCGGTGATGTGGACAGATGAAGAACAATGTATGGAAGATATGCTAAAAAGTAATACTGATAAAGGAAGCAGGCCATTGTTAGCAGTTTGTAGGGAGAAAATGAGAAGCTGGTGCAACTTGGGTGGGGGAGGGAGAGAGAGAGAGAGAGGGGGGGGGGAATGCCGGGGTTACCTGAAGTGAGAGAAATCAATATTCATACCCCCTGGGTTGCAAGCTGCCCAAGGGAAATATGAGATGCTGTTCCCCCAAACTACAGTGTGATTGCAACGGGATTCTAAACTTCAAATCGGCTCTTTGTATTTTATTTGAGAAAGAACTGCAGATGCTGGATAAAATCGAAGGTAGACACAAAATGCTGGAGTAACTCAGCGGGTGAGGTGGTCACGGTGGCACAGCGGTAGAGTTGCTGCCTTACAGCGAAATGCAGCACCAGAGACCCGGGTTCGATCCCGACTACGGGTGCTGTCTGCACGGAGTTTGCACGTTCTCCCCGTGACCTGCCGGGATTTTCCCCGAGATCTTCTGTTTCCTCCCACTCTCCAAAAACGTACAGGTTTGTAGGTTAATCGGCTTGATAAAATGTTTTTTTTTTTTAATAATAAATTCAAAACAATTTGTCCAATGCTGAGTGTTGCTCTACCTAGAGCTTTTCAGCGTACTACATCCAGATCTCAATCCAGGCAGCATCTATGGAGAGAAGGAATAGGTGAAGAAGAGTCAAGAGTTCAAGAGTTTTATTGTCATGTGTCTTGTAAAGAAGTGTTGGCGACACACTGTGACTTTACTTCATTTTATTCATACTGTATTTTATACAAGGAGCACTAGCTGTAATTGGTCATGTCACGGAAACTAGTGAGCGATATGTGGGTGGGGAGGTTGTAATTATACTTGTGATATGGGGAGTGGTTAGTGGGGATGAGGTAACTATATTAAAGGCACATGCATATCTCATCTACATCCTTCCCCGGAAACGAAAGGCAAACAAAGTAGTGACAGGGCGACCACGTCTCATGCGCTAGAAACGGTTAAGCAAAGAATAGAATAGAATAGTTTCTTTATTGTCATTGTAACATGAGCCATGTACAACGAAATTTAAAAATGTCAGCCAGTCAGTGCACCATTCAAACATTTCTAAAAGCTAACGACTAAATAAATATCACGAAAATAGCACGCATAAACACCCAACCCTCCATCCTTCTGTCGATTTCACAGTGTACCACAGTCCCTTAGTATGTCTCACCATAGTCGCCATAGCGGACAGGCGGCTTGACAACCGTCCTGACCGGGTTCGCATCTCGCCATCTTCCCTCCCTGCAGGAAGAAGTGGAACAGGTGCAGACGGCCGAACTGGAACGGGGGAGCTGGGAGGGGACGGAGAATGCAAGGGCAGGAGGGGATGCAGGGTCAGCAGCGGGCAGGGCGAGGGAGGATGAGCCGGAGGAGGATTGGCCTGATAGAGCTGAGAGGGTAAAGACCGTGGCATGCGAGGGGGGGGGCGGGCAGAGCATCGCCCAGAGGCCGAAATTGCAGTGGGGGAGCAAAAGGATCCGCAGGCGGCGGTCGTGGCTCGTTGACGAGCCGCAGGTGTTGGCGGGACCGGCGGTAGACGGTTCCTGCATGGTCGACGAGATAGGACCTAGGCGACCCAGCAGAGGCGACGACGGTAGCGAGCCTGGAGTGACCGGAGGGAGTCTGCATGCGGATGACCTGACCGGGGAAAAGGCGCCACAGGGGGCGGCAGGACTTGTCATGGGAGCGCTTCTGAACATCGCGTGTAAGGGCAATGCGCTCCTGAACAGCAGCGGGCTTGAGGACAGAGGGGATGAGTGAGCGCTGGGCCACCGGGATCGGGGGTCTGGTAGTGCGAGGCATGAGCCGCTGAGCAGGGGAGCCCATTGCAGGGTCACGGGATATGTTGCGAAGGTTAAGGAGGGCTAGGAAGAAGTCGGAGTTAGACAAGCGACATTGTATCTGGGACATGTAGATGAGATAGGACAATGACATTCTTGCTTGCTGTAGCACAACACAATATGTAAACATAATACAGAACAGGAGATACAAGTTCAGTGTGTCTATAGACCATAGATATACACAATAAATAAACAGATAAAATGCAATAGGCTGTTATAGTTCAGAGTTTCTTTGATGGCGAGTTTAATAGCCTGATGGCTGTGGGGAATAAGCTGGATGTTCCAGATTTCAAGCTCCTGTGCCTTCTTCCCGATGGCAACGGAGAGATGAGTGTGTGGCCAGGATGGTGTGGGTCCTTGATGATGCCTTTTTGAGGCAGTGACTGCGATAGATCCCCTCAACGGTAATGGACAGAGCTGGTGATGGACTGGGCAGTGGTCACAACTTTCTGCATTCTTTTCTGCTCCAGGGCGCTCAAGTTGCCAAGCCAAGCCACGATGCAACCGGTCAGCATGCTCTCTACTGTGCACCTGTAGACGTTCGAGAGAGTCCTCCCTAAACATCACCCATTCCTTCTCTCAGTAGATGCTGAGATACTCCAGCATTTTGTGTCTGCCTTTGTATTTGGCTGGTTTGTTGTTGTTGTTGTTGTTGAGTGCTCTCGCCTCGGTTCTCACTTCCGCTCCCTGCACTCACTCTCCAATGCTTTTCTCCCCCACCCCACCCCCCAGATGTTGGTGCCCATGCTGGGCTCCCAGCTCTCGGTGCCGGGCTTTGGATCCATGCAGCAGCCCCTGGTTCAGCTTCCGCAGTCTCTGCATCATTCCCAAGCTCAAGCCATCCCTCCCGGAGCACCCAGACGAGTACTACACTCCGGCTTCCACACCGCAGCACCCACTCTGGGACGAGAGGTTGAAAGAAAATACCCAGCATTTCATTTTAATGTTTGTTTTTTGTTTTTTTAAAGGTCTTCAAATTTCAGCATGAGATTATAATTGCCTTCCTTGCATGTTAACCATAGTGCTCTTTTTTATATGTGTATATATAATGCAGGTTAATCCAGTGGATCCTAAGGCATTTCATTTGGACAGGAAGATGAATCAGTCTCCTGGTGCACTTGGTTATACTGTTCCTTCACAGACAATGTTCAGGTGAGAGGTTTATGCTGACCGTGTCTAGATTTGTCTCGGTATTTGTAGCATAAGGTTGTCTTTATACCTTCATAACAAGAGGAATCGAATACAGGAGCAAAGAGGTCCTTTTGCAGTTGTACAGGGCCCAAGTGAGACCACACCTGGAGTATTGTGTGCAGTTTTGCCCAGTTGGCCTTCATAACAAGAGGAGTTGAGTACAGGAGCAAAGAGGTCCTTTTGCAGTTGTACAGAGCTCTAGTGAGACCACACCTGGAGTATTGTGTGCTGTTTTGGTCCCCTAATTTGAGGAAGGACATTCTTGCTATTGAGTGAGTGCAGCGTAGGTTCACCAGGTTAATTCCCGGGATGGCGGGACTGTCATATGCTGAGAAAATGGAGCAGCTGGGCTTGTACACTCTGGAGTTTAGAAGGATGAGAGGGGATCTCATTGAAACATATGATTGTTAAGGGTTTGGACACGTTAGAGGCAGAAAACATGCTCCCGATGTTGGGGGAGTCCAGAACCAGGGGCCACAGTTTAAGAATAAGGAGTAAGCCATTTAGAACGGAGACGAGGAAACACTTTTTCTCACAGAGAGTGGTGAGTCTGTGGAATTCTCTGCCTCAGAGGCAGGTTCTCCGGATACTTTCCAGAGGGAGCTAGATAGGACTCTTAAAAATAGTGGAGTCAGGGGATATGGGGAGAAGGCAGGAACGGGGTACTGATTGTGGATGATCAGGCATGATCACATTGAATGGCGGTGCTGGCTCGAAGGGCCAAATGGCCTCCTCCTGCACCTATTGTCTATTGTCTCAGTTTCCCAAGCTACTATCTACTTGTTCTGCATTCTATCCTGGGCCTTCACCACTGTCATAGTGAGGCCCAACGCAAATTGGACGAACAGCATCTCAGATTTTGTTTGGGCAAGCGTACACCCCTAGCGGTATGAACATTGACTTCAACTTCAAGTAACCTTCAGTACATCGGCGAGACCAAGCGCAGGCTCGCCGATCGTTTCGCTGAACACCTCTGCTCAATCCGCCTCGACCTACCTGATATCCCGGTTGCTCAACACTTCAACTCCCCCTCCCATTCCCAATCTGACCTTTCAGTCCTGGGCCTCCTCCATTGTCAAGAGTGAGGCCCAGCACAAATTGGAGGAGCAGCACCTCGCATTTTGCATGGGTAGTTTACACCCCAGCAGTATGAACATTGACTTCTCTAACTTCATATAGCCCTTGCTTTACCCATCCCTCTCCCTAGTTACTCCAACAGTCTTACTGTCTCTGACTACATTTTAGCTCTGGCCCACCCAGTCCCCTGAAGTCAGTGTGAAGAAGGGTCTCGACCCAAAACGTCACCCATTCCTTCTCTCTAGAGATGCTGCCTCACCCGCTGACTTACTCCAGCATTTTGTGTCTGCCTTTGCTACTATCTACCTCATCAGTAGCCCTCGGACTATCTTTGATCGGACTTTACTGGTTTTACCTTCCACTATTCCCTCATCATGTGTATTGATACACATGTAAATGGCTCGATTGTAATCATCTATTGTCTTTCTGCTGACTGGTTAGCACACAACAAAAGCTTTTCATATACCTTTGTACATGTGACAAAAACTAAAGTTATAGGAGCAGAATTAGGCCATTCGGCCCATCAAGTCTACTCTGCCATCTATCTTCCCCTCTCAACTCCATTCCCCTGCCTTCACCCCATAACCCTGACATTGAAATCTGTTGTCTTTTATATTCTGTTTGTAAGGGGGATTGGCCAATGCAGGTTTTGCAGTGAGTGTAAGAGGCTTTGCAGTCACACCAGGGGTTTAGTATAAAGTCATGGTGTGATAACAAAGAACGGCAGATGCTGGTTTATTGCAAAAAATAGAAACCAAATGTTGGAGTAACTCAGCTGGTCAGGCAGCATCTGTGGAGAACATGGATAGGTGACGTTTCACAGATTGCTGGAGTAACTCAGTGGGTCAGGCAGCATCTGTGGAGAACATGGATAGGTGACGTTTCACAGAGTGCTGGAGTAACTCAGCGAGTCAGGCAGCATCTGTGGAGAACATGGATAGGTGATGTTTCACAGAGTGCTGGAGTAACTCAGTGGGTCAGGCAGCATCTGTGGAGAACATGGATAGGTGACGTTTCACAGAGTGATGGAGTAACTCAGCGGGTCAGGCAGCATCTGTGGAGAGGTGACGTTTCGGGTGGGAACCTTTTTGATGTCCGAGCCGGACGAGCTTACTTGACGGTCACTGAAGTGGGGCGGATACAGGAGCTCGGCTTAACAATGGTAGACGTGGTGGTGAGAATGCGTCCTCTGAATCTTTCATTTGTGTGTTTTTTTTTTTTTTTTTAATCTCCCCCCCCCCCCCCCCCCCCCCTCCCCAGGCCTGGCACTACGAGCCCCCGGGGGAAAGTCGCCTGGACCTGCCCAGTGCGGCATCAATCCCCTGCCGTGTTTCAGAGGGAACGTGTCCCAACAGGTAAGCATCTTTGTGCTCCTTCTCCAACTCCCTGGTGGACATTGAGTGCGATGTTGGGCCGGAATGTGAAACCAGTCTGGAGAGACTGTCATGACGGAGAGACTGATGTCTGAAGAAACGTCAGCCATTTTGTCACCCACCCTGCCTGTCCCACTGAGTTACTCCAGCATTTTGTTTCATCTTTGCCATGAATATTTACCCCTCTAACATCAAGTAACTCTTGCTTTCCTGCTCTCTCCCCATCCTAGTTCTCCGACCAGTCTGACTGTCCTCCTGATTACATTTTGCCTTTGTATGCTTCAATAGACAATAGGGTGCAGGAGTAGGCCATTCGGCCCTTCGAGCCATTCAATGTGATCATGGCTGATAATCCCCAATCAGTACCCCGTTCCTGCCTTCTCCCCATATCCCCTGACTCCGCTATCTTTAAGAGCCCTATCTAGCTCTCTTTTGAAAGTATCCAGAGAACCGGCCTCCACCGCCCACTGAGGCAGAGAATTCCACAGACTCACCACTCTCTGTGTGAAAAAGTGTTTCCTCGTCTCCGTTCTAAATGGCTTAATCCTTATTATTAAACTGTGGCCCCTGGTTCTGGACTCCCCTGACATCAGGAACATGTTTCCTGCCTCTAGCGTGTCCAAACCCTTAATAATCTTATTTGTTTCAATAAGATCCCCTCTCATCCTTCTATACTCCAGAGTGTACAAGCCCAGCCACAGGTTGAGAGAATGCTGTGTGGATCACCTAACCCTAAGCCCAGCCGCTCCATTCTCTCAGCATATAACAGTCCCGCCATCCCGAGAATTAACCTGGTGAACCTACGCTGCACTCCCTCAATAGCAAGAATGTCCTTCCTCAAATTAGGGGACCAAAACTGCACACAATATTCCAGGTGTGGTCTCACTAGGGCCCTGTACAACTGCAGAAGGACTTCTTTGCTCGTATACTCTTGTTATAAAGGCCAATATGCCATTTGCTTTCTTCACTGCCTGCTGTTACTGCATGCTTACTTTCATAGACTGATGAACAAGGACCCCCAGATCCCGTTGTACTTCCCCTTTTCTTAACTTGGTGCCATTTTGATAGTAATCTGCCTTCCTGTTTTTGCTACCAAAGTGGATAACCTCACATTTATCCGCATTATACTGCATCTGCCGTGCATCTGCCCACTTCCCCAACCTGTCCAAGTCACCCTGCATTCTCATAGCATCCTCCTCACTGTTCACACTGCCACCCACCTTTGTGTCATCTGCAAATTTGCTAATTTCAGTGTTTGACGTGGGCTTTGCCCATATAGTTGGTGAACTGTGGCATGGTTTTCCACTTTCCCGCCTCCCAAAACACAGCCTGTATTTTGGGTGTACACAAGAATAAGAAAAGAAGTACTATAAAAACATGTCATAGACGATTAGGCAGGTATATGGATAGTTTAAACTAGGAAATGCAGGTGTTGGTTCATAAGGTCATGTGATAGGAGTAGAATTAGGCCATTCAGCCCATCAAGTCTACTCCATTTCATCATGGCTGATCTATCTCTCCCTCCTAACCACATTTTCCTGCCTTCTCCCCATAACCCCTGACACCCGTACTAATCAACAATCTATCTATCTCTGCCTTAAACATATCCATTGACGTGGCCTCCGCAGGCTTCTGTTGCAAAGAATTCAACACATTCACCGCCCTCTGACAAAAGAAATCTCTCCTCATCTCCGTCCTAAAAGATCTATCTCGGCCTTAAACATATCCATTGACTTGCCCTCAGCAGGCATCTATTGCAAAGAATTTCACCGTGTGCCTGAAGAGATTTCTCATCTCCTTCCTGAAAGATCGTCCTTTAATTCTGAGCCTGTGTCCTGTGGTCCAAGACTCTCCACTCTATCAAGGCCTATTTTCCACACCGTATCACACTAAATAAACGCTACTTTTTAAACGTGCGGGGAATTTATGGAGCCTTTCTCTTCCCTTCGGGCCTGGCCGTGTTTGAGACGGGACTGCCTGCAATCGCCGTGGAAACTGGAGACAAGTCACAATAAACTCTCTTTCTTTTTATTTTTTTGTTTCGAACTTTCCTGGCAGGCAAAGCAGCGGGCCGAGGTGCTGCAGAGCACCCAAAGGTTCTTCGAGCGAGTGACTCCGCGCAGCAGCAGCAGCAGCAACCCCAGCGAGCAGCAGGAGGGAGACAGCGCGCAGCCACGCAGGGGGGACAGATCTTTGGGCAACCCCAAGCCGGCGCGGACCGGCCCCATCAAGCCTCCGAGCACTAGGCCTCAGGATGAGAAACTGTGACGGGCCAAGCGACGAGACTGCAGCCTCTCAAAAACTGAAGGAATCTACATCTCAAGGGGGTTTTATTTGTCTGTCTCAAAGGAATATGGCTTTTTGTTTTAGAAAAGAAAAAAAAAAGATGAAATGTGACTGATTTCAGTGGACTACACACGCGGGCCGAATCCAGCAGCTTGATGGCGAAGCTGAACTTGGAGAAAGGAATAGGCAGAAGAGGCGACCCAGTCCTTTTTTAAAGAAAAGAGATTTCTCTACCATAACGAAGCATTCATCTTATTGGTAACTAGTAAGTCCTTGTAGATCCACTTAATAAATGCCAATCCCTTATAAGGCATCTGCTTTCTTTGAGGGGGACTAGGCCGCGTAAAGACTAGAATCGGTTTGGACACCACAAAAGGGTGTTTTAGAGTAAGAGGGGCCACTCAGTCGAGCATTTGAAAAAGTAACGAGGACAGATCGGTCCGAGCTTCTGTCTTGTCTGTGTTTCCACAAAAAAAACGGTTGTGAATGTTTGCAAATGGTGGTAGACGCGTACAAATGACTAATTCCACGGCTCTCTCGCTCTGCGGCATCGCACTATTTAAGAGGCACGTCTGCCTTTGATCCGTGCAATCTGTACGTCAACCAGCGAGATGTCTTCCCTCACCCCCCACCCTCCAAAATCCCAGCTGTTCCTGCAACAACAACATGAATAAAACGCACAAGGGCTTTTTTTGAAACTTCCCTTCGGTTGGTTTCCCTCCCCTCCCCTCCCAGATAGACCATCCCGGTCGGTATTGAGTCTCAAAGCAGTGCAGGAGACGAAGGCAACAGGGTTTCCAGTCTGGGCCCACGCACGTTGCAGTTTCCAAGCCTGGGCGATTTCGAGAAGTTGGGGGGGTTAACATTTAGCTACATTCTTCAGGACAACGGCAGCTGCAGGGGGACAGATTAACTTGTGAGATTTAAAAATGGCCCCACTCACCCAAAGGGCGTGCATACACCAACGGTTAGAAGCAAGCTTCACTAGCTGCCCCGTAAACTGGATCTAGCCTGGCGTCGAATGACGTTTTTGAATCTCAGATTGATCAAAAGGTGCTTTTTCTTTGCCCCTTTCCACCACCCCCACCCCCCAATCTCCCGACTACCGAAACGTCGTAGTGAACGAACTCACTGCGCTGGGGAGGGTATTTTTAGCGTGACTCTGTCTGTGACAAGGCAGTCCGGCCCCCCAAGACCAGACGATTGCAGTGTCAGAAAGGGCAGAGAGAATGCGTAGCTAGCTGCCTGCGCTCATTTCTGTCGCTGGCTTGCCATGCGAGGAACCTATAGTCTGTCCCGTGGATGGTGGGAGGTGGCAAAGACTTTTTTGGGGGAGGGGGTTTTTTTATAACGCTGAAGATTTAACAGATGGCTCCCCGTCGTGGCTAGTTACCAGATACAGTCCCGTCTGTCACCTCTGCCTTTTCCTCTCTTTGTCTCGTGAGCCAAAGCTCACGGGATCCAGTATCTGCGAGAAATTCACTAACGTTGTTTTTGGAACACTTGAGTTACAGCCAAACTTTTCGTTTTGTTTTTTTTTTTGTTTGGAGGTGTCTTTCTCCGCCCCCCTCCCCCTCCCCCCCCCCCCCCCCCCCCCCCCCCGCACTCCGACGTTCTTGCCTGAAGGAAAGGGGAGTTGTAAGCAGCTAATAAATTCTTCCGACTAATCGCCTCGCTCGCTTGTTATTGTGGGGAACGGCAGTATGAACGCACGGGTCTGGAGTGTTGGAACGCAGGAAGTGCACATATTCCCGCTGTTGCTATTTTGTAGGGAGCAGATGGGGTTGGGATGACAAGTGTTTGTTCAGGCTAGGCTGTACAAAAGTTGTAAAATCCACTCGATGTTTAACGTGAATGACAACGACTTAGTGGCCTTGTTAGTTCAAGTCTTCAGCGGGAGATTCGGGGCTTGAAGAAGCAAATGGAATTAGTTGAGGAAGCCCATTGATGCCTTTTTTTTGTTTGTTTGTTTGTTTGAATTTGGCCCACGGTAAGGAGGTGGGATATTTTGGGGTTTTTGTACTGGTGGGGTGCGCCCTCTTTCCCCCCCCCCCACCCCCCACCGGAGACGGTGCTTGGTTCAGATGTAGTATCTGTTTGCGGATACGCGGTCTTCCTCCGGCACCACCACGAGCGCCCCGTTCTCGCCGCGCGGCTCGGCGTAGTTAAAGAACCGGCCACGGCGGAGGGCAGGCCAGAACCGCTCGTCAAAAGGCGAGATGAACGCTTTGGTTCTCCTCCTCATACAGTGACTCGGAATCGCCACCTACCAGTCGGTCAAGCTCAGAGAAGGGACACAAACTGCCGCCAACTTCAAACATTGTGCAAGTTTTCAAAGACTTTTTTTTCTTCTTAAGGGGTTTTTCTCCCCGGTGTTCCTCATTTTATCTCCCCCCCTCCCCCACCTGCTCTGAGTCTTCCACCGAGTGATGGAGGGGGAGGGGGGGGTGTCGGCCTCCAGGTTTTGTCGAGGCCCTCGGCTTGTGACTTATTCCCCTTGCCCCTCAGTCTCGGGGGAACCCTGGGCCTGTTCACGCAACACCCCCCCGCCCAATTCCGGGGGGGGGTGGGGTAGTGTTCACCGTCCACAGTTTCTCGCTTCCACCCCCACCCGCTTCCCACATCCAACCCTCCGCCCCAAGATTCCACAGGTAAGTCGGCAAAGTTTGGAGAAGCGGCCACAACGTCCAATGTCCATTGGGTTGGCAGTAACCACTGTGCGAACTGCCTGCCTCCAAGTGTCCAGAAAGAAGAACTCGAATGTCCAGACATCGTTCATCCAAGGGCAGCATCTCGACCCATTTTGCGCCAGTCTTTTTTTTTTGGCAGACCATTAAAAAAAAAACTTCCTCCACTCCCGCTTGGGACTTGCAAATTCCTTGCTTCACCACTGCATTTGTGCCAGCCAAGTCTTCATCGTTTAAAACTGGTCCATGGTTAAGGCACCACAAACGCAAGCCACCCTTTCATAGAGTAACGCCATCCGTGGAATTAGACACTTTGCCATGCGGACATGTTGAGCCAACAGGTAAGGAGGGCAGGATTGTCACACCTGAGCCACCCCTCCCACCCTACGGAATAATTTCCAGTCCTTGGGAAGAGCAGCCAGTTAGAGGATTGAGATTATTAACAATTTGGTCGGACTGATTTATTCGAGGTTTGAATGCACGGCTCCTGACTGCGCTGCCCGCCATCTCCTGAGCCATCAACGTTGGTGGAAGCACAGGCACGATCATGTGGACCAGCAAGACTCGGGCAGCGCCGCCAGGGAACAAGTTGCAAGGGGGATGTTACTCTTTTCTTTAATACATATGTGTGTGTGTGTGAAGAAAGCCACAAAAACAACTTTTGTACCGACCTACCACTATTTTTAAACCTTTCATGTTCAAAAGTGAATTTAAAAAATTTGCAGGGGGGAGGGAGGAATTGCAAGCACAGGGGGGAGAGATGGGGGAGAAAAAACAAATCCTTTTGGTGATTGTGTGTGACCTCATTTGTGATGGGCCAGAATTGTTCTGTGATAAGGTTCGCTCGTTGAGAAGCTCTCTGCCTGCCGTATTGTTTGCCTGGCCCCAGTTTCATGTACTGTCACACTGTAATTTATAATGTCCCTAATAAAAGTGGCTGTTTCCAGGGCTGCAGCAAACTTGCTCCTCCGTATTTCAATCCGCTGCTTGGCAGCGTGTGTGTGTATGTGTGTGTGTGGGGGGGGAGGAAGAGGTCACCATGACCTCCACTGTTCGAACCACTTGGCTGCCTCTTGGTATTGCGGCCTTAAGGGGCTGTCCCACTGTACGAGCTAATTCAAGAGTTCCCCCGATTCGAACCCAGAGAATTACGGTAATGGCCGCTCGTAGGTACTCGGGGCTCTCGTGGTCATTTTTCAACATGTTGAAAAATCTTCACAAGCTTACCGCGTTTCCCGAGTACCTGCTGTTAGCGTTACGAGCCGCTAAGAGACGTCCCGAGCTCCGACGTACCCGCTACATACATTCTACGTGCTTACCATGAGTTTGATTTTTTTTTTAACTCGGGAGAGCTCTTGAGTTAGCTTGTACGGTGGGACAGGCCCTTCACGCTGGAGAATGCAAGTCACTAAACAAGCCACTCACATGGGTGGAAATCTTGGGGGGGACATGGGGGCCGTCTCCCCCCATGCTTTGAGAGGTGGGGGACAATCCCCCCATGTTTTTAATCTGGATTTTATCAGCCGCTTTCTAAGGGCTGAATCGGCCCGTTCGCGGGGACTTTCATCGCCCGGCGCGGCATAAAATCAAACAGCTGCATCGAGGATCCCGATGTTGAAGCCACTGCCGGGCGATGAAAGGCCCCGCGAACGGGCCGGTTCAAGCCTCGCGATTTGGGGCGGACAAAGCTGCTGTTGCTGGAGTTCGGAGTCGGTCACCAACCAGGTCAGCTCCCGATGTTACCGTCCACAGGGCTAATGGCCGAAGCCTCGCGTGTGTGTGCACGTGCGCGCCCGGCCACCAAGAAATTGGGTGTGTGTGTATGTCCCATGTTTTGATAGCAATTCCCGTGCCTGACTGCAACACTGGTGTGTGGGGCAGCGGTAGAGTTGCTGCCTCACAGCGCCCGAGACACGGGTTCGAACCAGACCACGGGTGCTGTCTATACGGAGTTTGTACATTCTCCCTGTGACCTACGTGGGTTTTCTCTGCATGCTCCAGTTTCTCACACTCGCAAAACGCTCAGGTTTGTAGATTAATTGGCTTTGGTAAGTGTTAATGTGTGGGAATCGCTGGTCGGCACGGACTCGATGGGCCGAAGGATCTGTTTCCAAGCTGTACCTCTAATCTAAGCCTGTCCCTTATACCTCCTTCCCTCGACTCCATCCAGGAATCCCAACAGTCTTTTCAGGTTCACATGCACCTCCTGCAACCTCATCTACTGCATCTGGTCTTCCTAATACATTGGCGGTTATACATCTGCAGTTGTACAGAGCTCTGGTGAGAGCACATCTGGAGTATTGTCTACAGTTCTGGTCTAATTTGGGGAAGGACGTCCTTGTGATTGAGGCAGTGCAGTGTAGGTTCACGAGATTGATCCTTGGGATGGCGGGACTGTCATATGAGGAAAGATTGAAAAGACTAGGCTTGTATTCACTGGAGTTTAGAAGGATGAGTGGGAATCTTATAGAAACATATAAAATTATAAAAGGACTGGACAAGCTAGATGCAGGAAAAATGTTCCCAATGTTGGGCAAGTCCAGAACCAGGGGCCACAGTCTTAGAATAAAGGGGAGGCCATATAAGACTGAGGTGAGAAAAAACTTTTTCACCCATTGAGTTGTGAATTTGTGGAATTCCCTGCCACAGAGGCAGTGGAGGCTAAATCACTGGATGGATTTAAGAGAGAGTTAGATAGAGCTCTAGGGGCTGGTGGAATCAAGGGTTATGGGGAGAAGGCAGGCCCGGGTTATTGATTGGGGATGATCACAATGAATGGTGGTGCTGGCTCGAAGGGCCGAATGGCCTCCTCCTGCACCTATTTTCTATGTTTCTCTGAAACCAAGTGCAGAATAAGCAACCGTTTGAACGTTTTTGCTCGGTCTACGGGATCTCCTTGGTTGCCAACCTTTTCAGCTCCAATTCCCATTCCCAATCTGACCTTTCTGTCCTGGGCCTCCTCCATTGTCAGAGTGAGGCCCAGCGCAAATTGGAGGAGCAGCACCTCGTATTTCACTTGAGTAGCTTACACCCCAGCGGTATGAACATTTAATTTTTTCATTTTAAATAGCTTCTACTTCCCCTTCCCACCCTCTTTACGTGGTCCACCATTTTTCGATGAATACAAGCAACCTGGCGTGCACAAATTAAAGATCACACAGAATTAAGTCTGAGTCTGAAGAAGGGTCTCGACCCAAAACGTCACCCGTTCCTTTGCCCCATAGATGCTGCCTCACCCGCTGAGTTTCTCTAACATTTTTGTCTACCTTCAAATGTTCCAGCATCTGCAGTTCCTTCTTAAACATCAAACAGAACAAGTTGTCTTACACCTTAGGCTGTGCACGCCATATTGTCCACATTGTTCCCCAGCTAGCAATAGACCTACCAGGCACTAACTGTCTCTTGAAAGCTTCCAGAAAGCCAGCCTTCCTAGGCAGAGAATTCCAGAGACTCACAACGTGATCATGGCTGATCATCCCCAATCAGTAACACGTTCCTGCCTTCTCCCCATATCCCCTGACTCCGCTATCTTTAAGAGCCCTATCTAAGTCTCTCTTGAAAGTTTCCAGAGAACCGGCCTCCACTGCCCTCTGAGGCGGAGAATTTCACACTCACTGTGTGGAAAAAGTGTTTCCTTATCTCCGTTCTAAAAGGCTTACCCCTTATATGAACTATGGCCCTGGTTCTAGACTCCCCCAACATCGGGAACATGTTTCCTGCCTCTAGGGTGTCCAAACCCTTAATAATCTTATATGTTTTCAATAAGATGCCCTCTCATCCTTCTAAACTCCACAGAGTATACAAGCCCAGCCGCTCCATTCTATCAACATATGACAGTCCCGCCATCCCAGGAATTAACCTGGTGAACCTTCGCTGCACTCCCTCAATAGCAATAGTTGGCCCGGGTGCTGGACTGCTCACAAAGCCCAGCCGGCGGGCCAGCTGAGTTTTAGCCCAGGCCGATGATCGGCCATGAGAAGGGGTGGTAGTGGTGTCGACGGACAGCTGGCTGGGCTGCCGACCGACCAACTGGGCTACGGGCGAGGCTCTGCTGCTGCACTCCATGGGCTGCACTATGTCGAGACGGGGCCGGATGCAGCGCTCCGACCCGACAGTCCCCTCGACCCGAGTAGTAGCGGTAAAATACGGGGCTAGGGCGGTCCCATACGAGACAAACCCAATGTATGTAGATCAAAATGCTGGATAAACTCAGCGTGTATAGCAGCATCCATGAGGCGAAGGAATATGTGACGTTTCGGGTCGAGACCCTTGTTCAGACTGATGTGGGGGGTCGGGGGATTGACGGGAAGAAGAAAGGACGAGGTGGAGACTGGGCTGTGGGAGAGCTGGGAAGGGGAGGGGAAGGAGGGAGAAAGCAGGGACTACCTGAAATTGGAGAAGTCAATGTTCATACCGCTGGGGTGTAAACTACCCAAGCGGAATATGAGGAGCTGCTCCTCCAATTTGCGATGGGACTCACTCTGGCCATGGAGGAGGCCCAGGAAAGAAAGGTCGGATTGGGAATGGGAGGGGGAGTTGAAGTGCTGAGCCACCGGGAGATCAGGTTGGTTATTGCCAACTGTCTAATGTCCTTCCGCTGCTGGACATGGGGGGCAGGGTGTGGTGGAGACGCCCCTCAAAATAAGGGAAGGGATCCCAGGCAGGGGGCCACATGAGTGGCAAGGGTGGGGGGGTAAATTTGTGCATGCAGTATTGAATGTATGTAGGTAGAGCCTTAGAGAATGTCGGATGGAGTTTTGTAAGTATCATGTCTTGTATATTTATTTCTCGACTAAAGTATATTTTCATTTTTTTTTTTTAAATAAATAAATAAATAGTTAAGCGAAGGTGCTGGGCGAAGCGATCGCCAAGCCTACGCTTGGTCTTTGCCTCAGAGGGCGGTGGAGGCCGGTTCTCTGGATACTTAGATAGACAATAGGTGCAGGAGTAGGCCATTCAGCCCTTCGAGCCAGCACTGCCAATCAATGTGACCGTGGCTGATCATCCCCAATCAGTACCCCGTTCCTGTCTTCGCCCCATATCCCCTGACTCCGCTATCTTTAAGAGCCCTATCTAGCTCTCTCTTGAAAGCTTGGGCTTTAAGACAGGGCTCTTAAAGATAGCGGAGTCGGGGGATAAGGGGTGAAGGCAGGAATGGGGTACTGATTGTGGATCATCAGCCATGATCGCATTATAATAATAATAATAATAATAATAATCTTATTTATAAGATGTATTATTTATATAGCACATTTTTAGTCAACTTGAATTGACCCCAAAGTGCTTCACATAATTACATTACATTTACACACAGGCAAAGGTGGGTGAAGTGTCTTGCCCCAAGGACACAACGACAGTATGCACTCCAAGCGGGATTCGAACCGGCTACCTTCCGGTCGCCAGCCGAACACTTAGCCCATTGCGCCATCTGTCGTCCCACTGCATTGAATGGTGGTGCTGGCTGGAAGGGCCGAATGGCCTACTCCTGCACCTGTTATCTATTGTCTATTGTGGACAATTGGCAACCCCAGTGAGCTAGTGATGGGCTGAAGAGCCCGTTCATTTGCTGTGTCTCTAGCTGAAAGCCGTGCATGAGTTGGCATCATTCCAGTTCTCCTGTGCAGCACAGCAACAAGGGCGAAACAAATGAAGCTTGCTGGTCCGCTGCAGATAATGCCGGGTGATTCACTGGTGAGTGGATCACAACACGGCCCTGCCCAGATCTGTCTGAGCAGTGCAGGTAGAACCGGCAGCCTTTGGGAAAACCCATCGAGGAAACACCGACCAATGTTTGGTTTACGTTTGAGACACAGAGCGGAAACTTGTCCATGCCAACAGTGATCCCCGCACGCTGGCGTTGCCCTAGACACTCGGGACAATTTAAGGGCCAGTCCCACTTGGGCGTCATTTACACGACACTATTGATGCGTCACGACGCACGGGCACGTGATGCGCGCATGGTGCGTGATGTCCTAGGCAGTGTCACGCGCGGCGCCCCCGGATTTTGGGATGTACAGAATCTTGGCGTGCCCTCTGCGTTACGTGCAAATGACGCCCAAGTGGGACAGGCCCTTTAATGTTATTTAAACAAAGCCAATTAACCTATAATCTGCATGTCTGTGGAGTGTGGGAGGAAACCAGTGCTCCCGGAGAAAACCCATGCGGTCATTGTGAAAACGTAGAGACAGCACCCGTAGTTGGGATCTAATCCGGGTGCTCCGGTTTCCTCCCACACTCCAAAGACGTGCAGGTTTGGAGGATAATTGGCTGCGGTAAAGATTGCAAACTGTACCTAGATTGTGGGATAGGCTAGTGTACGGGAATCGCTGGTCGGTGCGGACTCGGTGGGCCAAAGGGCTTGTTTCCGTGTTATATACACTATACACCATAGACACTATATACACGTGACAATAACAAACTATATTCTTATGCATTCACGCTGATGTTCATTGAGTGAAAACAGTTCATGAAAACTGCACAAAGATGTCTTCTCCAGCTTTCTCTCCCTGTCTGAAGTCAGCCTGGGGACGGAGCCCCCCCATCAGAAACGTCACCTATCCATGTTCTCCACAGATGCTGCCTGACCTGCTGAGTTACGCCAGCACTCTGTGAAACGTCACCTATCCATGTTCTCCACAGATGCTGTCTGACCCACTGAGTTACTCCAGCACTCTGTGAAACGTCACCTATCCATGTTCTCCACAGATGCTGCTTGACCCGCTGAGTTATTCCAGCACTTTGTCCCTTTTTGTCTAAACCAGCACCTGCAGTTCCTTGCATCTTCAAGCCCTTCCCTGTAACCTGTCACAGGCCAGGCTCAGATCAAGTGTTGGAGTAACTCAGCGGGTCAGGCAGCATCTCTGGAGGAAAGGAATCGGTGACGTTTCAGGTCGAGACCCTTCTTCAGACTGTGTGAAACGTCACCTATTTATTTTCTCTAGAGATGTTATCTGACCCGCTAGGTTACTTCAGCTTTTTGTGTCTATCTTTGTTTTAAACCAACATCTGCAGTTCCTACACAGATTTCTGTTTCTTCCCAGCTGTTAGAAACATAGAAAATAGGTGCAGGAGGAGGCCATTCGGCCCTTCGGCCCTTCGAGCCAGCACCACCATTCATTGTGATCACGGCTGATCGTCCCAAATCAATAACCCGTGCCTGCCTTCTCCCCATATCCCTTGACACCACCAGCCCCTAGAGCTCTATCTAACTCTCTCTTAAATCCATCCAGTGATTTGGCCTCCACTGCCCTCTGTGGCAGGGAATTCCACAAATTCACAACTCTCTGGGTGTAAAAGTATTTCCTCACCTCAGTCTTAAATGGCCTCCCATTTATTCCAAGACTGTGTGGGGCCCCTGGTTCTGGACTCGCCCAACATTGGGAACATTTTTCCTGCATCTAACTTGTCCAGTCCTTTTATAATTTTATATGTTTCTATGAGAGAGCCCCTCATCCTTCTAAACTCCAGTGAATACAAGCCTAGTCTTTTCAATCTTTCCTCATATGACAGTCCCGCCATCCGAAAAAATTTTTCACCCAGAGAGTTGTGAATTTAGAAACATAGAAGCATAGAAAATAGGTGCAGGAGGAAGCCATTCGGCCCTTCGAGCCAGCACAGCCATTCATTGTGATCATGGCTGATCGTCCCCAATCAATAACCCGTTCCTGCCTTCTCCGCATATCCCTTGATACCACTAGCCCCTAGAATTTGTGGAATTCTCTGCCACAGAAGGCCAATTCATTGGATGAATTTCAAAGAGAGTTGTATCGTTTCCGCGTTGTATCTCTAAACTAAACTGGATAGACACAAAAATAATTTCAAGACAGTTAGATGGAGCTCTGGGGGCTAGCGGAATCAAGGGATATGGGGAGAAGGTAGGAACGGGTTATTGATTGTGGATGATCAGCCATCAGTCAGCTGAGAATAATTTGGCAAAAACACACAGTATCTCGTTATCTGCCTCCGTCAGGAAAGCAGATCATCCTTTGGATTTTATTTTTTATTTTTTGTAACAAGTTTATAAACAAAATTCCCGGAACATTCCAGAAAGGTGCAGCGCTGTTGTTACCCCCTCTGGATGTATCGAATCTCGTGAAGGGAGGTCTTCAGTTGCATCCCCTCCCAAGTATTCGGGTGGTCCGAAGATAGACACACACAAAGTGCTGGAGTAACTCAGCGGGTCAGGCAGCATCTCTGTAGAGAGGGAACAGGTGACGACTCTCTCTTAAATCCATCCAGTGACTTGGCCTCCACTGGGAATTCCACAAATTCACAACTCTCTGGGTGAAAAAGTTTTTTCTCACCTCAGTCTTAAATGGCCTCCTCTTTATCCTAAGACTGTGGCCCCTGGTTCTGGACTCGCCCAACATTGGGAACATTTTTCCTGCATTTAGCTTGTCCAGTCCTTTTATAATTTTATATGTTTCTCTAACATCCCCCCCCCCCCCCCCCCATCCTTCTAAACTCCAGTGAATACAAGCCTAGTCTTTTGTTAACTTCAGGTAGCCCCGGCATTGCCCTCTCTCTCCATCCCTCCTCCACCCAACTTGCACCGGCTTCTCGTTCTCACCTAGCACACAGCCGACAATGGCCTGTTTCCTTCATCATCGTTCCTTTGTTGCATATCTTTTATTCATTTGTTCTATATCCTTCTACATCACCATATTGTCTCTCTCCTTTCCCTTTCCCCTAACTCTCAGTCTGAAGAAGGGTCTCGACCCGAAACGTCACCCAGATCTTGTCCCCATGAGATGCTGCCTGTCCCGCTGAGTTACTCCAGCACTTTGTGTCTATCTTTGGTATAAAGCAGCATCAGCAGTTCATTCTTTCAATCCTCCATTTGCTCATTATGTGTGTGAGGCAGGAGAGGGCTATTAACTATAAAACCAGCCCCACTGAAATCACCCTGACACACGCACACCCTTATCCGCATCTGCCCTTATGTACATGATCGAACCTTGCCCCAGAGCAACTCCCTGAGAAGGCCAGCAGCCCAGACCATCACACAACACAACCTCCCTTCCACTGACTCCATCTACACCTCGCGCTGCCTTGGCAAGGCCAGCGGCATCATCACGGACCAGTCTCACCCCGGCAACTCCCTCTTCTCCCATCGGGCAAGAGGTACAGAAGTGTGAAAACGAACGCACACCTCCAGATTCAGGGACAGTTTCTTCCCGGCTGTTATCAGGCAATTGAACCGTCCCACCACAACCCGAGAGAACTACTCCTGGCCTCCTCCTGCACCTATTTTCTATGTTTCTATGGGATATGGGGAGAAGGCAGACACGGCATATCTGAGGAAGGATGTGCCGGCTCTGGAGAGGGTCCAGAGGAGGTTTACGAGAATGATCCCAGGAATGAGTGGGTTAATGTATGATGAGCATTTGTCGACACTGGGCCTGTACTCGCTGGAGTTTAGAAGGATGAGGGGGAGACCCCATTGAAACGTACCGAATAGTGAAAGGCTTGGATAGAGTGGACGTGGAGAGGATGTTTCCACTAGTGGGAGAGTCTAGAACTAGAGGTCACAGCCTTAGAATTAAAGGATGTTCTTTTAGGAAGGAGATGAGAAAACATTTCTTTATCCAGAGGGTGGTGAATCTGTGGGAATTATTTGCCACAGAAGGCTGTGGAGGCCACAAGAGATAGATAGATCCTTGATTAGTACAGGTGTCAGGGGTTATGGGGAGAAGGCAGGAGAATGGGGTTGGGAGGGAGAGATAGATCGATTTGAATGGCGGAGTAGACTTGATGGGCCGAATGGCCTAATCCTGCTCCTGTCACTTATGACCTAATAAACTAAACTAGTGCTTATGATATATGACCATTGTCCTTGCATCTCTCTCCCCCCCTTCCCTCAACCTCAACCTCAACCCTCCTTCGACCACAACCCTCTCCCCCCTCCCCTCTCATCTCTAACCCCACCCCTCCTCTCTTCTCCCCCTCTCAAGGATCGAAGGGCCGTATGGCCTACTCCTGCACTGTTGTAGAACGTCAGTACCTCCACCAATATAAAGCACTTTGGCCAACGAGAGATGTTTTTTTAAATGTGCTGTGGAAATAAACTTGACTTGACTTGTACCTATTGTCAAGATCCGGGGCTTCAAGATGCCACAGGATACAAACCACTCCCACCACCTCCCCCCCCAACACCCTCCCTCCCTTCCATCCGTCCCCACCTCCTGAAGTCCACGCAAGCCTTCGGCCCATCGCCACTCTGCTGTCCCACTTCAAGAAGTTACTAGGAGTCTCACCGAAGGTCCCACTTCAAGAAGTTACTAGATGTCCCACCAAAGGTCCCACTTCAAGAAGTTACTAGATGTCCCACCGAAGGTCCCACTTCAAGAAGTTACTAGGAGTCTCACCAAAGGTCCCACTTCAAGAAGTTACTAGGAGTAGGAGGAACTGGCAGAAGCATCTCCGGTGAAGAGGCAGGTCGGTCGCTCTCTCTCGTGTCTCTCTCTTCAGAGTCCCACTGGCTCTCCGGCGGGGCTGTCGTGGGGTGGACCGGGTTCTGGGACTTCCCCTCCCTCGATTGGCAACGGCTCCTCTGGGTGACCCGGGCGCAGACTGACCCCTAGGACTAGTAGTTGCAGGGTCCCGTACACCAGGGCGACCAGGGGTAGGTAGGTCTGGAGCAGCCACAGGACTAGCATCATGCCGTAGGAGGCGACGAGGAATAGTCCCATCCCATGGAGCCAGAGTCCCAGAAGATCCTTCAGACCCAGGACATCCAGGGACACCCTGAAGACGGGCGAGGCGAGGCAGAGGAAGGTCACCACGCACAGGTCGAAGAGGTGTCGTAGGAGGTTGAAGGAGATCTCGAAGTGGTCGTGCTGGACTCGCCGCGTTGTGTCCTCTTCTCCCCCCGGCCACTCCTTCTTCACTGGTGTCTCCTCCCCCTCCTCCTCCTCCGCCAGTTGTTGCTGGTCCCGGCCCTGTCCCCGACGCAAGGGGCCGAGCGGCCGCCACCGCCTCCACCACCAGCGGTGCCCCCACCACCACCACCAGCCGTCCCGGAGAGCGGTCAGGAGGCCGGCCAGCAGCCGAGGGGCCGAGCCCAGCCACCGGGAGACATCCCCCGTCCACCGGGGAGTTCCCGGGGCCGGAGGGGTCGCGGTCGCGGTCGCGGTAAGTCGTGTCCCCATCGCAGGCTCTCGGCGGCGGTCGCAGCCCCCCCCCCCTAAAACGCAAGGCTAATGCTCCATCAGAAAACTTCCAGCGCAGCGAGCTTGAGAACAGAGAAGGGATCGCAGAGGTTAGAGGAAGCAGTTGAGGCTCCTTCCTTCAGCCCTCCTCCAAGCACATTCTTTCTGACGTTTCTCCTTTCTCTCCCTCTCTCTCTGTTTAAGGCAGTAAGGGCGGAGTATGAAACCGACACAAAGCTGGAAACTTGCCAGGCAAGGCAGCTTGCAACAGGCGTCCTTGGAGGGGAGAAGGGTGAGGGGAGGAGAGGGAGAGAAGGGGAGGGTGAGGGGAGGGGAGAAGGAGGGCAGGGGGAGAGGGGGGGGGGGGGGGGACAAGAGGGAGAGAAAAAGTCCCCTCTCTTCCCCTCTCCCCCTTCCCTCCTCTCTCCCCCTCTCCCCCTCCACTCTCCTCCACTCTCCCCTCCCCTCTCTCCCCTCCCCTCTCTCCCTCCCCCTCCCCTCTCTCCCTCCCCTCTCCCCCCCTCTCCCCTCCTCCTCTCCCCTCCCCTTCCCCGCTCCCTCTCTCCTTCTCTCCTCCCCCCCTCCCCTCCCTCTCCCTCTCCTTCCTCCTCTCTCTCTCTCCCCCCTCCCTCTCCTCTCTCTCCCTTCCTGTCTCACCCTCTCTCCTCCCCTCTCTCCCCTCTCCCCTCTCCCCCCTCCCCTCCCTCTCTCTCCCCCCTCTCCTCCCCTCTCCTTCCTCCCCTATCCCCTCACCCTCTCCCTCTCCCCTCCCCTCCCTCCCCTCTCTCCCCTCTCTCCCCCCCTCCTCTCTCCTCTCCCCTCTCTCCACTCTCCCCTCTCCTCCTCCCCTCCCTCCCATCCTCTCACCCCTCTCCCTCCCCTCTCCCCCTCTCCTCTCCTCCCATCCTCTCACCCTCTCCCTCCCCTCTCACCCCTCTCCCCTCTCCTCCCCTCCCCTCTCTCCTTCTCCCACTCTCCCCACTCTCCCCTCTCTCCCAATCTGGGTCCCATTAACCTTCAGTAGGGGACATGTTCTACAGTGCCCGTCCCACAAGCAAGAAACACAAAAGTACTGTGTGTGGGTGAAATGTGTAAATATTGAACCCGCTCCATCTCATTTCCACTGCCTGTTCTCTTTGCTTCCCACGGTTCCACTCACTCCCCTCCCTCCCCGTATTCTCCCACTGGCTCGCAAATAAACAAATTCTTTATCTGTTCACATAAGTTCTCGGAGCAGAATTAGGCCATTCGGCCCATCTAGACTGGTCCGTGTTCATCATTCAATGAAAGTAAGCATGCAGGTACAGCAGGCAGTGAAGAAAGCGAATGGCATGTTGGCCTTTATAACACGAGGAGTTGAGTATTGGAGCAAAGAGGCCCTTCTGCAGTTGTACAGGGACCTGGTGAGACCACACCTGGAGTATTGGGTGCAGTTTTGGCCTGTTGGCCTTCATAACAAGAGGAGTTGAGTACAGGAGCAAAGAGGTCCTTCTGCAGTTGTACAGAGTCCTGATGAGAACACACCTAGAGTATTGTGTGCAGTTTTGGCCTGTTGGCCTTCATAACAAGAGGAGTTGAGTACAGGAGCAAAGAGATCCTTCTGTAGTTGTACAGGGCACCTAGGGAGACCACACCTGGAGTATTGTGTGCAGTTTTGGTCTCCAAACCTGAGGAAGGACATTGAGGGAGTGCAGCGTAGGTTTACAAGGTTAATTCCCGGGATGGCGGGACTGCCATATGCTGAGAGAATGGAGCAGCTGGGCTTGAACACTCTGGAGTTTAGATGGATGAGAGGGTATCTTATTGAAACATATAAGATTATTAAGGGTTTGGACATGCTAGAGGCAGGAAACATGTTCCCGATGTTGGGGGAGTCCAGAACCAGGGGCCACAGTTTAAGAATAAGGGGTAAGCCATTTAGAACGGAGGCGAGGAAACACTTTTTCTCACAGAGAGTTGCGAATCTGTGGAATTCTCTGCCTCAGAGGGCGGTGGAGGCCGGTTCTCTGGATGCATTCAAGAGAGAGCTAGATAGATCTCTGAAAGATAGTGGAGTCAGGGGATATGCGGAGAATGCAGGAGAATGAGGTTGGGAGGGAGAGATAGATCAGCCATGATTGAATGGTGTACTAGACGATGGGCTAGTGATTGGGGATGATCACAGTGAATGGCGGTGCTGGCTCAAAGGTCCGAATGGCCTACCTGCACCTATTGTCTATTGTGTATTGTCTATTATCACCTATCCATGTTATCCAGAGATGCTGCCTGATCTGCTGAGTTACTCCAGCACTTTGTGTATATTTTATTTTGTGAACCAGCATCTGTAGTTCCTTATATTTCCAATTTGAGAGTTTTTTTTTACAGAAGTTCCAAGCCTCAAACATACAATGTAGAAACAAAGAACTGCAGATACTGGTTTACAAAAAATAGACGCATATTTCAATAGACAATAGACATATTTTGTTTGGGCAGATCACAACCTCGCATTATGAAAGTTGATTTCTCTAATTTCAAGTAACCCTTTAATTTCCTCTCTCTCTCTCTCTCTATATATATCTCTCCCTCTCTCTCTCTCTCTCTCTCTCTCTCTCTCTTTCTCTCTCTCTCTCTCTCTCTCTCTCTCTCTCTCTCTCTCTGCCCATTCCCCATCCTAGTTGTCCTGCTAGTTCCACTGATCACATCCATATATTCCTTTGTTATCACCTATTCCACAGTCAACAATGGACCCTTGTGGGCTCAATCTCTCCTTGGCCGTCGATGCTGCCTCTCATTTGCTCTTCGTTTAATTAGCGTATTAGGTCATAAGATCATAAGTGATTGGAGTAGAATTAGGCCATTCGGCCCATCAAGCCTGACATTCAATCACGGCTGATCTATCTCTCCTTCCTAACCCCATTCTTCTGCCTTCTCCCCATTACCCCTGACACCCGTACTGATCAAGAATCTATCTTTCTCTGCCATAAAAATATCCACTGACTTGGCCTCCACAGCCTTCTGTAGCAAAGAATTCCACAGATTCACCACCCTCTTTTTTGTAGTGTAGTTTGGTTTTAGAAATACAGTGCGTTAACAGGCCCTTTCTCACTCCCAAATAAGGAACAAAAGGTCCTTTATGGGACACGGGATGGGACAAATTCCAGACGGCAATTCGTTGACCGACTGGGCCGTGGCTGGGTGAATGATGAGTTGTCCCGGGGGATGCCCGCACAGTCCAGCGCCCCGTCCAACTCATGAATCGATGATCGGCCGTGAGAAGGAGGGGTAGTGGTGGTGTCGGAGGTAAGCGAGGGTCAGACAGCTGGCCGGGCTGCCGACCGACCGACGGGGCCACGGGCGAGGCGCTGCTGCTGCTGCTGCTGCACTCCATGGGCTGCACTACGTCGGGACGGGTGAGGCGGGGGCCGGACGCGACAGTCTCCTCGACCCGAGTAGCAGCGGTCAAATACGGGACAAGGGCGGAAAGAATTTAGCCCAATGTACGGGATATCCCGGCTAATACGGGACAGTTGGCGACCAACACCCATTCTGATCAGGAAGAACACCCTTTCTAAATGAAGTAGTTACTTTCGACTACAGGCTGTGACATGTCATAGAGGAGGGAGAGACCTTGTGTGAAGTGAAGCATATGTCCTACAGGAAGAGCCTACAGCCGCTCCTCTGGTGTGTATTCAATCCTTTCTTTCTTGAACTAATGCCAGGACCAAATATCTTATAGCAGAGCTTCGCTATAAGATCTTTGGTCAGGACTCACTGTGATACAGGAAACAGGAAGCCAGCCTTCTGTCTCCCACTTGAAGCAACAAAGAGATCTGTAATTGCTATGATATTTGTGACTCAGTCCTGGGAGGTGAGTCAGTCACAGTCAACATAGAAACATAGGTACACAAAAATGCTGGAGAAACTCAGCGGGTGCAGCAGCATCTATGGAGGGAAGGAAATAGGTAACGTTTCGGGCCGAAACCCTTCTTCAGATGCTGCTGCATCCGTTGAGTTTCTCCAGCATTTTTGTGTACCTTCGATTTTCCAGCATCTGCAGTTCCTTCTTAAGCACAACATAGAAACATAGTTGCAGGAATAGGCCATTCAGCCCTTCGAGCCAGCACCACTGATCATGGCTGATCATCCACAATCAGTTCCCCATCCCTGCTTTTTCCCCATATCCCTTGATTCCGTTAGCCCCAAGAGCTAAATCTAACTCTCCCTTGAAAACATCCAGTGAATTGGCCTCCACTGCCTTCTGCGGCAGAGATTTCCACAGATTCACAAATCTCCGGGTGAAAAAGTTTTTCCTCATCTGTCCTAAACGGCCGACCCCTTATACGGTATAGTTTAAGAAAGAACTACAGATGCTGCAAAATCGAAGGTAGACAAAAAATGCTGGAGAAAGGGGTGGCGTTTCCAAAATGCTACCAGAGGGTGGTGAATCTGCGGAATTCATTGCCACAGAAGGCTGTGGAACCAAACTTTTTTTTACACTTATTATATTGTGTACAGTGTACAGGGATAGGAGTAGAATAAGGCCATTCGGCCCATCAAGTCTAGTACGCCATTCAATCATACGCCATTTCCCAACCCCATTCTCCTGCCTTCTCCCCATAACCCCTTACACCCCTACTAATCAATAATCTATCTATCTCTGCCCTAAAAATATCCCGCTTGGCCTCCACATCCTTCTGTGGCAATGAGTTCCACAGATTCACCTGGTTGCCTTTTGGAAACGCCACCCCTCACCCTGTATTATGAAATAAAACATTTGTGTTTCTTTTAATACAAGGCAGACTGCATCGTGCAGCGACCTGGGTCTGGTTTACAGAAGCGCACCCCCACACACTCCTTTTTTTATTATATATATATATATATATATTTGTTTTTAAATATTATTATTATTCTTTTATTATTTATTTTTACTCCTGGTTTAGGGGAATCTACCCTCACACTCCCTTTTTTAAAATTATTTTATTTAAATAATTTATTATTATTATTATCATTATTATTATATATTTTTTACTCCTGGTTTACAGGAGTGCACTCCCCGCTCCTTTCTTTAAATTATTTTAAATGTTTTTAAAATATTATTATTCTTTTATTATTTATTTTTGCTCCTGGTTTACAGGAGCGCATCCCCACACTCCTTTTTTAATTATTTTTTATAATTTCTTATAAATATTATTATTATATATTTTTTTACTCCTGGTTTACAGGAGTGGATCCCCACACTCCTTTTTTTTATTATATTAAAAAATTAAATTATTTATTTTTAGTTCTGGTTCACAGGAGAGCACCTCCCACACACACTCCTTTTAAAATTATTTTTTAATAATTTTTTATTAATATTATTTTTTTTTTACTCCTGGTTTACAGGAGCGCATCCCCACACTCCTTTTTTAAATTATATATATTTTTTAAATTAAATGATGAGTGATTTTGACTCCTGGTTCAGAGGAGCACATTTAATATTATATATATTTTTTTAATTAAATGATGAGTGATTTTGACTCCTGGTTCAGAGGAGCACATTTAATATTATATATATTTTTTAAATTAAATGATTAGTGATTTTGACTCCTGGTTTACAGGAGCGCAACCACGTGTGTCCGACACATTGTATCGAGTTTGTGACGCGAGGGGGCGGGGCCACGTTGGCGCTCTTTGCTCAGGCGGGCGCGCCGGACACCTAAAGATCCGACATTTTCCCGCCCACCCCGGGGTCCTCGGGCCCTGCTGCGGACGCCACGTGGTCGCGGGGCCGAGCGGAGCAAAGGGGGTGCGCTCCTGTAAACCAGGGGGTGCGCTCCTGTAAACCAGGGTATGTGGGTGCGCTCCTGTAAACCAGGGGGTGCGCTCCTGTAAACCAGTGTATGTGGGTGCGCTCCTGTAAACCAGGGGGTGCGCTCCTGTAAACCAGGGGGTGCGCTCCTGTAAACCGGTGTAAGGGGGGGCGGGAGGGAGCTCCTGTAAATCAGGGGTGGCGCTCCTGTAAACCAGTGTATGTGGGTGCGCTGCTGTAAACCAGGGGGTGCGCTGCTGTAAACCAGGGGGGGCGCTCCTGTAAACCAGGGGGTGCGCTCCTGTAAACCAGTGTATGTGGGTGCGCTCCTGTAAACCAGTGTAGGAGTGGGTGCGCTCCTGTAAACCAGTGTATGTGGGTGCGCTCCTGTTCCCTGAACCAGTGGGTGCGCTCCTGTAAACCAGTGGGTGCGCTCCTGTAAACCAGTGGGTGCGCTCCTGTAAACCAGGGGGTGCGCTCCTGTAAACCAGGGGGTGCGCTCCTGTAAATCAGGGGGTGCGCTCCTGTAAATCAGTGTAAGTGGGTGCGCTCCTGTAAACCAGGGGGTGCGCTCCTGTAAACCAGGGGGTGCGCTCCTGTAAATCAGTGTAAGTGGGTGCGCTCCTGTAAACCAGGGGGTGCGCTCCTGTAAACCAGGGGGTGCGCTCCTGTAAACCAGGGGGTGCGCTCCTGTAAACCAGGGGGTGCGCTCCTGTAAACCAGGGGTGTGCGCTCCTGTAAACCAGGGGTGCGCTCCTGTAAACCAGGGGGTGTGCGCTCCTGTAAACCAGGGGGTGCGCTCCTGTAAACCAGGGGGTGCGCTCCTGTAAACCAGGGTAAGTGGGTGCGCTCCTGTAAACCAGGGGGGTGCGCTCCTGTAAACCAGGGTATGTGGGTGCGCTCCTGTAAACCAGGGGGTGCGCTCCTGTAGACCAGGGTAAGGGGGTGCGCTGCTGTAAACCAGGGGGTGCGCTCCTGTAAACCAGGGTAAGGGGGTGCGCTCCTGTAGACCAGGGGGTGCGCTCCTGTAAATCAGTGTATGTGGTGCGCTCCTGTAAACCAGGGTAAGTGGGTGCGCTGCTGTAACCAGGGGGTGCGCTCCTGTAAATCAGTGTATGTGGGTGCGCTCCTGTAAACCAGGGTAAGGGGTGCGCTCCTGTAAACCAGGGGGTGCGCTCCTGTAAACCAGTGTATGTGGGTGCGCTCCTGTAAATCAGGGTAAGGGGGTGCGCTCCTGTAAACCAGGGGGTGCGCTCCTGTAAACCAGGGGGTGCGCTCCTGTAAACCAGTGTATGTGGGTGCGCTCCTGTAAACCAGGGGGTGCGCTCCTGTAAACCATGGGTGTGGGTGCGCTCCTGTAAACCAGGGGGTGCGCTCCTGTAAACCAGGGGGTGCGCTCCTGTAAACCAGTGTATGTGGGTGCGCTCCTGTAAACCAGGGGGTGCGCTCCTGTAAACCAGGGTAAGTGGGTGCGCTCCTGTAAACCAGGGTAAGGGGGTGCGCTCCTGTAAACCAGGGGGTGCGCTCCTGTAGATCAGGGTAAGGGGGTGCGCTGCTGTAAACCAGGGGGTGCGCTCCTGTAAACCAGGGGGTGCGCTCCTGTAAACCAGGGTAAGGGGGGTGCGCTCCTGTAAACCAGGGTAAGGGGGGTGCGCTCCTGTAAACCAGGGGGTGCGCTCCTGTAGATCAGGGTAAGGGGGTGCGCTGCTGTAAACCAGGGGGTGCGCTCCTGTAGATCAGGGTAAGGGGGTGCGCTGCTGTAAACCAGGGGTGCGCTCCTGTAAACCAGGGGGTGCGCTCCTGTAAACCAGTGTATGTGGGTTGCGCTCCTGTAAATCAGGGTAAGGGGGTGCGCTCCTGTAAACCAGGGGGTGCGCTCCTGTAGATCAGGGTAAGGGGTGTGCGCTGCTGTAAACCAGGGGGTGCGCTCCTGTAAACCAGGGGGTGCGCTCCTGTAAACCAGTGTATGTGGGTGCGCTCCTGTAAATCAGGGTAAGGGGGGTGCGCTCCTGTAAACCAGGGGGTGCGCTCCTGTAAACCAGGGGGTGCGCTCCTGTAAACCAGGGTATGTGGGGTGCGCTCCTGTAAACCAGGGGGTGCGCTCCTGTAGACCAGGGGTGCGCTCCTGTAAACCAGGGTATGTGGGTGCGCTCCTGTAAACCATTTGGTGCCTCGCTCCTGTAAACCAGGGTAAGGGGGTGCGCTGCTGTAAACCAGGGGGTGCGCTCCTGTAAACCAGGGGGTAAGGGGTGCGCTGCTGTAAACCAGGGGTCGTGCGCTCCTGTAAATCAGTGTATGTGGGTGCGCTCCTGTAAACCAGGGTAAGTGGGTGCGCTGCTGTAAACCAGGGGGTGCGCTCCTGTAAATCAGTGTATGTGGGGAGCGCTCCTGTAAACCAGGGTAAGGGGGTGCGCTCCTGTAAACCAGGGGGTGCGCTCCTGTAAACCAGTGTATGTGGGTGCGCTCCTGTAAATCAGGGTAAGGGGGTGCGCTCCTGTAAACCAGGGGGTGCGCTCCTGTAAACCAGGGGGTGCGCTCCTGTAAACCAGTGTATGTGGGGTGCGCTCCTGTAAACCAGGGGGGTGCGCTCCTGTAAACCAGGGTGTGGGGGTGCGCTCCTGTAAACCAGGGGGTGCGCTCCTGTAAACCAGGGGGGTGCGCTCCTGTAAACCAGGGGGTGCGCTCCTGTAAACCAGGGGGTGCGCTCCTGTAAATCCGCTCCTGTAGGGGGTGCGCTCCTGTAAACCAGGGTAAGCGCTCCTGTAAATCAGTGGGTGCGCTCCTGTAAACCAGTGGGTGCGCTCCTGTAAACCAGTGGGTGCGCTCCTGTAAACCAGTGGGTGCGCTGCTGTAAATCAGGGGGTGCGCTCCTGTAAACCAGGGGGTGCGCTCCTGTAAACCAGGGTAAGTGGGTGCGCCCCCTGTAAACCAGTGGGTGCGCTGCTGTAAATCAGGGGGTGCGCTCCTGTAAACCAGGGGGTGCGCTCCTGTAAACCAGTGGGTGCGCTCCTGTAAACCACACTGGCGCGCTCCTGTAAACCAGTGGGTGCGCTCCTGTAAACCAGTGGGTGCGCTCCTGTAAACCAGTGGGTGCGCTCCTGTAAACCAGTGGGTGCGCTCCTGTAAACCAGGGGGTGCGCTCCTGTAAACCAGGGGGTGTGGGTGCGCTCCTGTAAACCAGGGGGTGCGCTCCTGTAAACCAGGGGGTGCGCTGCTGTAAATCAGGGGGTGCGCTCCTGTAAACCAGGGGGTGCGCTCCTGTAAACCAGGGGGTGCGCTCCTGTAAACCAGTGGGTGCGCTCCTGTAAACCAGGGGGTGCGCTCCTGTAAACCAGGGGGTGCGCTCCTGTAAACCAGTGGGTGCGCTCCTGTAAACCAGTGGGGTGCGCTCCTGTAAACCAGGGTATGTGGGTGCGCTCCTGTAAACCAGTGGGTGCGCTCCTGTAAACCAAGGTCAGTGGGTGCGCTCCTGTAGATTTTATTAGTAATCTATTTTAATTTAAATGGTAATTAATTTTTTCAACGATTTGATTTAAGTGCTATATACATACAAATGACTAAATGGTCGGTGGACGGTAAGGAGGGGAGGGGGTTGTGGGGGGGGGGGGGCAAATGTAGTGATAAATCCCAAACAGTGGGAGTGGGGGGGGAAGGGGAGAGGGGGGAGGTGGAGAGAGTGGAGAGATGGAGGGTGTGAAGGATAGTGGGGAGAGGGGGAAGGTGAGGAGGGGGTTGGGGGTTGGGGATGGGGGGAAAGGGATGGAGAGGAGGGGAGGGGGTGGGGAGAGTGCGAGTGGGTGGAGGGTAGAGCAGGGGGGGAGGGGGGTTGGACAGGCTAGATGCAGGAAGATTGTTCCCGATGTTAGGGAAGTCCAGGACAAAGGGTCACAGTTTAAGGATAAGGGGGAAATCCTTTAGGGCCGAGATGAGGAAAACATTTTTCACACAGAGAGTGGTGAATCTGGAATTCTCTGCCACAGAAGGTAGTTGAGGCCACAGTTCATTGGCTATATTTAAGAGGGAGTTAGATGTGGCTAAAGGGATCAGGGGGTATGGAGAGAAGGCAGGTACGGGATACTGAGTTGGATGATCAGCCATGATCATATTGAATGGCGGTGCTGGCTCGAAGGGCCGAATGGCCTCTACTCCTGCACCTATTGTCTATGTTTCTATGTAAACCGTGACGTGACTGCTGGGTGTGCTCCTCTACACTAGAGGGGGGACGTCTGGTCGGGTCGGGTGGGCTGGGGGTGGGTGCTGGTGTCGTGTGGAGTGAGGGTTAATTCTTATTGAGCGGGCACATGTGGAGAGGGTGAGGCCACATGGCCACCAGGTAGACACCAGTGGGCTGTTGATGCCAGTGCGGGGGGGATGTGTGTAACAGAGCGGTAAATGATGAACTCTTTCAGACTAGAGTTACTGACGTACGTACGAGTGACGATTCTCACAGTGCTCTGAACCGCTTGTGCCCGGGTCTGGTCTGTGCCACCATGGGACTGTAGACACGTGTCTGACCCACTTTATCTTCTCTCTGGCACAGGGACGGGGAGGGGGGCGGTGGTCAGGTGGGCACGAGCCTGGCTCACCGCACCAGTCTGGCAGACGATGCACAGAGGGTGTGTGCCAACCTCACTCACCGTGGCAACACTGCATCACCCACAGCTCCCAGTGTCCGTGCCACCAGATGCCAGTGGCCCAGCGGAGCCGTGCAGGGGGTGCACACCTCTAGATCGTCAGTGGAGGGTAAGGAGGGGAGAGGGGAGGGGTGGGTGGATGGAGGAGTGGGGGGGGGGAGGGAAGAGGTGGTCGGGGGGGGGGGGGGGGATAAATCGGGGGGGGGGAATCTAGTGATAAATCCCAAACAGTGGGGGGAGAGGTGGAGGGGAAGGGGGGAGAGGGGAGGGAAGGGGAGAAGGAGAGAGGAGGGGAGGGTGGGGGTGGGTGGAGTGGGAGTGGAGGGGTGGTTGGGTGGGAAAGAAGGAGGAGGAGGGCTGGGGAGAGGGGGGTGGGAGGGGTAGAAGAGGGGAGGGGTGGGTGGGGGAGGGAGGGGTGGTGCAGGGGGAGAAGGAGGGTGCGCTCCTGTAAACGATGGTCGGGGGTGCGCTCCTGTAGATTTTATTGGTAATCTATCCAGAACAAGGGGCAAGGGGTCACAGCTTAAGGATAAAGGGGGAAATCTTTTAGGACCGAGATGAGGAAAACATTTTTCACACAGAGAGTGGTGAATCTGTGGAATTCTCTGCCACAGAAGGTAGTTGAGGCCACTTTGGTCTTGTAAGCCGTGACGTGACTGTGCTGGGTGCGCTCCTCTATACTAGGGGGGCGGTGTGTGTGATGTGTGGTCGGGTGGGGGGGGCGGGGGGGGGTGTGGGGGGGGGCTGTTGGTGTCTTCAGACATAAGTGTGGAGTGAGGGTGAATAAGTCGTATTGACTGCGGTTCCTCCAGCACTTTGTGCCTTGTTTTATCTAAGGCAGCATCTGCGGTTCCTTGTGTCTACATTGACTTTAATTACAGGTGTGGGCGGGCACATGTGGAGAGGGTGAGGCCACATGGCCACCAGGTAGACACCAGTGGGCTGTTGATGCCAGCGCAGGGGGGGGGGGGGGGGGGGGGTGTGTAAGAGAGCGGTAAATGATGAACTCTTTCAGACTAGAGTTACTGACGTACGTACGAGTGACGATTCTCACAGTGCTCTGAACCGCTTGTGACCGGGTCTGGTCTGTGCCACCCTGTGACTGTAGACATGTGTCTGACCCACTTTATCTTCTCTCTGGCACAGGGACATGGAGGGGGGCGGTGGTCAGGTGGGCAGGAGCCTGGCTCACCGCACCAGGCTGGCAGAGGGTGTGTGCCAACCTCACTCACCGTGGCAACACTGCATCACCCACAGCTCCCAGTGTCTGTGCCACCAGATGCCAGAGGTGGGTACAAGTGCAATTTATTACAATTTAAATAACTCTGTCGAGTCGTGCAGCGCGGAAACAGGCCCTTCAGCCCAAC